>NW_024366881.1:3169-5373 GCF_014805655.1 Passer montanus | reverse complement strand
ACTTGGGGATTTTGAGAAGGAATTTGGGAAGAATTTGGGGGAAGAATTGGGAATTTTGGGTAGGAATTTTGGGAATTTTGGGAAGGACTTTGGGAATTTTGGGGGGAATTTGGGGAAGGGTCTTTGGGGATTTTGAGAAGGAATTTGGGAAGAATTTGGGGGAAGAATTGGGAATTTTGGGTAGGAATTTTGGGAATTTTGGGAAGGACTTTGGGAATTTTGGGGGGAATTTGGGGAAGGGTCTTTGGGGATTTTGAGAAGGAATTTGGGAAGAATTTGGGGGAAGAATTGGGAATTTTGGGTAGGAATTTTGGGAATTTTGGGAAGGACTTTGGGAATTTTGGGGGGAATTTTGAGCAGAACTTTGTGAATTTTGGGAGGGAACTTTGGCGATTTTGAGAGGGAATTTTGGGAGGAATTTTGAGCAGAGCTTTGAGAATTTTGGGGGGAATTCTGGGAAGGGTCTTTGGGCATTTTGAGAATGAATTTTGGGAGGAACTTTAGGCAGAACTTTGGGAATTTTGGGGGGAATTTTGGGCAGAAATTTGGAAAGTTCGGGAGGAATTTTGGGAAGGAACTTTGGGGATTTTGGGGGGAATTTTAGGCAGAACTTTGAGAATTTTGGGCAGAATTTAGGGAGAAACTTTGGGGATTTTGAGAAGGAATTTTGGGAGGAACTTTAGGCAGAACTTTGAGAATTTTGGGCGGAACTTTGTGATTTTTGGGGGGAATTTCAGTCAGAACTTTGGGAATTTTGGGAGGAAATTTGGGAGGAACTTTGGGAATTTTGGGGGGAATTTTGAGGGGAATTTTAGGCAGAACTTTTTGAGAATTTTGGGGGGAATTTTGAGCAGAACTTTTACAATTTTGGGGGGAATTTTGGGATGGAACTTTGGGAATTTTGGGCAGAACTTTGGGAATTTTGGGGGGAATTTCAGGCAGAACTTTGGGAATTTCGGGAGGAATTTTGGGGGGAATTTTGGGGGGAATTTTGAGAGGAATTTTGGGCTGCCCACCTGCAGGAGGTGCAGCTGGTGCCTCCTGGCCACGAAGGCGCCGAGCAGCCGGGCCAGCAGGGCCAGGAAGCGCCGCGGGCTGTGGGGCAGCAGCTCCTGGGCCAGGCCCTGCAGGGGGATGAAGGGCGGGATGGAGTGGCGCAGGACCCGAAATTCCCGGGAATCCCGGCATTCCCGGGATCCCTGCAGCTCCAGGTGGAAGCAGTCCAGGTAGGAGCCCTCGAAGGACGTGTGGAAGGAGACGGAGAGGCCGTGCCGGGAGAGCTTCGCGCTCACTCCTGGGAAAGGAGAGGAAAATTAGCATAAAATTAGCATAAAATTAGCATAAAATGATCCTGGAATTATCCTAGAATTATCCTGGAATGATCCTGGAGTTATCTTGGAATTATCCTGGAGTTATCCCAGGGAATGAGGAGAGGCCGTGCCGGGAGAGCTTCGCGCTCACTCCTGGGGATGCAGAGAAAAATGAGCACAAAATTAGCACAAATTATCCTGGAATGATACTGAAATTATCCTGGAATTATCGTGGAATTATCCTGGAATTAGCACAAAATTATCCTGGAGTTATCCTGGAGTTATCCTGGAGTTATCCCAGGGAATGAGGAGAGGCCGTGCCGGGAGAGCTTCGCGCTCACTCCTGGGGATGCAGAGAAAAATGAGCACAAAATTAGCACAAATTATCCTGGAATGATTCTGAAATGATCCTGGAATTATCCTGGAATTATCCTGGAGTTATCCTGGAGTTATCCTGGAGTTATCCCAGGGAATGAGGAGAGGCCGTGCCGGGAGAGCTTCGCGCTCACTCCTGGGGATGCAGAGAAAAATGAGCACAAAATTAGCACAAATTATCCTGGAATGATTCTGAAATGATCCTGGAATTATCCTGGAATTATCCTGGAACTATCCTGGAATTAGCACAAAATTATCCTGGGATTATCCTGGAATTCTCAGGGAATGAGGAGAGGCCGTGCCGGGAGAGCTTCGCGCTCACTCCTGGGGATGGGGAGAGAAAAATGAGCAAAATTAGCATAAAATTAGCATAAAATGATCCTGGAATTATCCTGGAATTATCCTGGAATGATCCTGGAGTTATCTTGGATTTATCCTGGAGTTATCCTGGAATTATCCCAGGGAATGAGGAGAGGCCGTGCCGGGAGAGCTTCGCGCTCACTCCTGGGGATGGGGAGA
>NW_024366881.1:0-2555 GCF_014805655.1 Passer montanus | reverse complement strand
AAAAACCTCAGGAATTTTGGGAAAAACCCTCGGAAATTTTGGGTAAAACCCTCAAAAACCTCAGGAATTTTGGGAAAAACCCTCAAAAACCTTCTGGAATTTTGGGATAAACCCTCAAAAACCTCAGGAATTTGGGATAAACCTTCAAAAACCTCAGGAATTTTGGGAAAAACCCTTAAAAACCTCAGGAATTTTGGGTAAAACACACAAAAACCTCAGGAATTTTGGGAAAAACGTCAGGAATTTTGGGAAAAACCCTCAAAATCCTCAGGAATTTTGGGAAAAACCCTCGGGAATTTTGGGATAAACCCTCAAAAACCCCTCAGGAATTTCGTTAAAAACCCTCAAAAACCTCAGGAATTTTGGGAAAAACCCTCAAAAACCCTCGGGAATTTTGTTAAAAACCCCCCAAACCCTCGGGAATTTGGGACAAACCCTCAGTACCGTTGGGCAGACTTTGGGACCCCTCAGGAGCATGCCTCACCAGGTCCCGCAGCCGCAGGCGGAGCCGGTCCCGGCGCTGCCGCAGCTCCCGGATCCTGGAGCTCAGGAGCTGCTGCCGCTCGTGGCGTGTGGGGAAAACCCTCAGGAATTTTGGGAAAAACCCTCAAAAACTCTCGGGAATTTTGGGAAAAACCCTCAGGAATTTTGGGAAGCCCCTTAGGAACTGTCCCTCACCAGTTTCCGCACCTGCTCCCGGACCCTGCTCTGCAGGTCTGCCACTGCTCGTGGAGTTTTTGGGGAAAAACCCTCAAAAGCCCTCGGGAATTTTGGGAAAAACCCTCAAAAACTCTCAGGAATTTTGGGAAACCCCTCAGGAATTCCCTTCCCTCACCATGTTCTGCAGCTGCTCCCGGACCCTGCTCTGCAGGAGCTGCCGCTGCTCGCGGAGTTTGGGGAAAAACCCTCAAAAACCTCGGGAATTTTGGGAAAAACCCTCAAAACCTTCAGGACTTTTGGGAAAAACCCTCAAAAACCTTCAGGACTTTTGGGAAAAACCCTCAAAAACCGTCGGGAATTTTGTTAAAAACCCCCAAAACCCTCAGGAATTGGGACAAACCCCCAGGACTGTTGGGCAGACTTTGGGACCCCCCAGGAGCATGCCTCACCAGGTCCCGCAGGCGCAGGCGGAGCCGGTCCCGGCGCTGCCGCAGCTCCCGGATCCTGGAGCTCAGGAGCTGCTGCCGCTCCCGGCGCCGCCGCTGCCGCTGCCGGAGCGCGGCGCCCTGGGCAGCGCGCTGCTCCAGCGCCCACAGCTGGGACAGCACCCCTGCAGGGGGAAAAGGGGGGAATTCGGGAGTTCTGGGGGTGGTTTTGGGGATTTTGGGGAGATTTTGAGGATTTTAGGGGGTATTTGGGGAGGAATTGTGGCTGTGCCCGGCCCCGCTGCTCCAGGGCCCACAGCTGGGACAGCACCCCTGGGAGAGGGAAAAATGGGGAAAAATGGGAATTTGGGGAAAATTCGGGAGTTTTGGGGTTGATTTGGGGGGAATTCGGGATTTTTGGGGTTAGTTTTGGGGATTTTGGGGAGAATTTAGGGATTTTTGGGGGTATTTGGGGAGGAATTGTGGCTGTGCCCTGGGTGCTGCTCCAGGGCCCACAGCTGGGACAGCACCCCTGGGACAGGGAAAATGGGGAAAAATGGGAATTTTGGAGATGATTTGGGGGAAATTCGGGAGTTTTGGGGTTGATTTTGGGGAGAATTCGGAATTTTTGGGGATGATTTGGGGGATTTTGGGGAGATTTAGGGGGATTTTTGGGGGTATTTGGGAAGGAATTGTGGCTGTGCCCGGCCCCGCTGCTGCAGCGCCCACAGCTGGGACAGCACCCCTGGGAGAGGGAAAAATGGGGAAAAATGGGAATTTGGGGAAAATTCGGGAGTTTTGGAGATGATTTGGGGGGAATTCGGGATTTTTGGGGTTGATTTTGGGGATTTGGGGGAGATTTTGAGGATTTTTGGGGGAATTTGGGAAGGAATTGTGGCTGTGCCCTGGGTGCTGCTGCAGCGCCCACAGCTGGGACAGCACCCCTGGGAGAGGGAAAATGGGGAAAAATGGGAATTTGGGGAAAATTCGGGAGTTTTGGGGTTGATTTGGGGGGAATTCGGGGTTTTTGGGGTTAGTTTTGGGGATTTTGGGGAGAATTTAGGGATTTTTGGGGGTATTTGGGGAGGAATTGTGGCTGTGCCCTGGGTGCTGCTCCAGGGCCCACAGCTGGGACAGCACCCCTGGGACAGGGAAAATGGGGAAAAATGGGAATTTTGGAGATGATTTGGGGGAAATTCGGGAGTTTTGGGGTTGATTTTGGGAAAATTCTTGAGTTTTGGAGTTGATTTTTGGGAGAATTTGGGGATTTTGGGGAATTTTAGGGGGATTTGGGGGCAATTTGGGGAGATTTTGGGGATTTCAGGAGGAATGTTGGAAAAAATTTGAGGATTTTTACAAGAATTTTGGGGGATTTGGGAAGGAATTGGGGATTTGGGGGGATTTTGGGAATTTTAGGGGGAAATTTGGAAACTCTGGGAGGGATTTAGAGAAAATTTGGGAGGGATTTTA
>NW_024366880.1:0-2460 GCF_014805655.1 Passer montanus | reverse complement strand
GGGTTGGCCTCTTCTCCCAGGTAACAAGTAACAGGATCAAGAGGAAATGCCCTCAAGATGCACTCTAAGTGTGACGGGAGGTTAATGTTAGGTATCAAGAAAAAAATTCTTCACTGAAAAGGCTTTTCAAGCAGTGGATCAGGCTGCTCAGGGAGGTGATAGTGTCACCAGTGCTGGAGGTATTTAAAAGATATGTTGATGTGGCACTTATTGATGTGTTTTAGTGGGGCACTTGTTTGGCAAGTGAATGGTTGGGCTCAGACTTAAGGTCTTAATCTAAATTATTTTATTTTTCTGTTGCTGTGGCAGAGGAAAAAACACAAAGCCCTATTTGCCTGTGTAGTCTTTAAACCTTTTGGGTCTGGGCTTTAAACCTCTTGGGTCTAGGGACAGCACATGACCTGGGCAGGAAAGGAACTTCTTTCTGGAGATTTTCAGTGTTTGCAGGTGGTGGGAGACCAGTCTGCCCAGAAGTGAGAATTCTAGCAACAATGCATGAAAGTGGTCCTTGGGACACCATGCACACTCTCCTACCTCTCATCATGGCAATGAATGTGTGTAAGAGCATAACTTTGACCTCAGATATTGCTGTAGCCAAGGCACAGTCACACTGCTCTTCCTTCAGTCCTTATCCAGGGGTGAGGAACTGAGGGAGGGCTGCAGAACTCAGTCGCAGAGCAAGGCTGAGTCAAGCTGGGACCCAAGTGCAGGTTTTACCTGTCTGTACAGTTCACTGTGTGATACTTATTTCTCCCTCTCATACTGAAAAGAACTACATGATGCTGTCAGGCTTTAGTCTTGAATATATCTTTAGACTGTTTTCAAAAGACATAACAGGCTAGCCCAAGCAGATGAATTACTGCTGTCAGCAGCACAATAATAGTCAAACACATGGTTTCTTTCTCCTTTTCTCTCCTCCACTCCCCGTGATGAAACTTCTAAAATGCTGAACACTGCACAGAATGCAAACAGACATTGGGTTAGTTAAAAACATACTTCTCTTTATTTGAAAGTTTTCTATTCACAGATAAAAAGAAGCCGATACATTGCATAGTATACCTTTTTTAAAAGTACGCTTATTATCAAATGTGTCTGAGAAAAGGGATGGTTACTGGCTCTAACTTCCCACAACAAACAATGAAGTTAATGGAACAATAAATTAAAAGAGTAGTAGTAGTCCACATTACATATGAAATAGATGTTAACAGATACAAACATAACATCAGTGATGACTGATTCAGTTTCCCTTCTCCTTAGAAATTCAGTATCTTATTAGAGTGGTTGCCTAAAATGAGTTTTTATTAAGATGCAGTAGTGCTCTGAAGCTTTGAAACACAAAAGCGATACAGGTTTTTTTAATTGAATGGGAATGTCTTCAATAAACCTTGCTAGTGGTAATGAGGATGCTGTTCTCCTGCCCCTGTGATGGTCAGATCCTATTCCTGTTGTTGAACCCTTGCTGCTGCAAGGAGGCAGACCTGATGGTTCAGCTGTAGCTGATCCTGGCTCTAAGGCACTTCTGGGGCCTAACAATTGTTTACATTGCAGGCACTAAGTATTCAAAGGACAAAACTCTGCAGGGTGGGAGAGTGAGGTGTCATGAAACCTTAGTTTAGTGTACTGGCCATCATCTCTGGGACTGGTGTCACAGTCCTATATAAATGCTCCTTGCTGGAAATGCAGTACCTGGGCCCTCTATGGTATTGAACCCCAGGGAGCTTCTATGGGTGTTAAATAAACAGTTTTAAGAGCTGTATCAGAGTGCTCTCTTTCCTCTTTACCTGAACTCATATGGGTTTCCATGAGTTCTTTCTGGCAGGCAGGTTTTGCCTTGGAGCTGGTCCTGTGCATGGGCTGAATGTCAGGATGCCTCTTGCACTTGTCTCCTGCCCTGAGCTGGAGGCAAGCACCTTGTTCATCTGTTCAGGGGAGCTTCAGAAAGTGCAGAGCTTTGGTGGGGAGGTAGGTATTGAACAGGGACATGGAGAGACAAACTTGTCAAGCAGAACAGCAAGAGATCTCCATTAGGGAACCGAGTAGCAGAGTCCATGCAAGCTGGAGCTCCAAGAGTCTTTACCACAATGTGGATGCTGGCTCATGTATTACTCAATGAGAAGAGTCAACCATGTTCTGAATTACAGGGCTGTAATGCAACCCTGAGGATCTGATGACTAGAAACCACCTGAGCTCTGCTGCCCAGTTTGACAGCCATATGCTCCTGGAGGCAATTATAATCCTGTTGTATGTCTCAGCTGCCTGGCACTTTTTTTCCTCCCTCCTTCCATACTTAACACTGAGGTAGAAGTTTCGACTAGTATTAAAACACACAAAAAATGAACAGAATCTTAGTGGGAAAGCAGTCCAATGACCTTCAAAATTTGCAAAAACACAATGTGGCTATAAAATGTAACTGAAGTGGAAGAGTAATTCTAAAAATCTCAGAAAAACATTATCAAAAAA
>NW_024366879.1:1934-2567 GCF_014805655.1 Passer montanus | reverse complement strand
TGGGCCCCCTGCTGATGGGCCAGGTGAGTCTCCAGCACTACAGCACAGCTCCAGAAGGATCCCTTCCCATGTCCTCAAAGTGGACATTATAGATGGAGTGAAGGGCCAGTGGGAGGGGCTCCTGTCAGTGCTCTGGTGCCCTGATGGGCTCTCAGTTGATGAGAAGCTCAGGGAGCCATGGGCTGGAGCTCAGGAGCTGGAGCCTGGCAGGGAAGAGGAGGGAGGATGCCCCAGTGCTGGTGTGCATATTGCCCAGTGTGGAAGGAGCTTCTCCCCTGCCCTGTGCCGTGTCCATGTGTGCTCCTGTCCCCTCTGTCTCCTCGCAGGCATTTCTGCCCTTGCTGAAGAAGGCTGCCCAGGGGAGCCCAGGCTCAGGGCTGAGCTGCAGCAAGGCTGCCATCATCAACATGTCCAGCATTGGTGGCTCCATCACTTCTTGCTTTGGTTGGGAGATGATGCAAGTCACCTCATACCGCTGCAGCAAGGTGATGTCACACCTTTGCTTTTCCTGCCCAGCTGCAGGTCCCCTTGCAGCCCCCCTTCCCCTCCCACCACCGTCCCTGCCTTGTCTCCCCACAGGCTGCTCTGAACATGCTGAGCAAGTGCCAGTCCCTGGCCTACAAGGAGCACGGC
>NW_024366879.1:0-1386 GCF_014805655.1 Passer montanus | reverse complement strand
CCCACAGCCCCCTGTGACCGTGGATGACAGCGTGCAAGGGATGCTGAAGGTCCTCTCCTCCCTCTCTGAGAAGGACACCGGTGCCTTCCTGGACTGGGAAGGGAATGTCATCCCCTGGTGAGACACCACTTCAGGATCCTGGCACCAAGAGGTCCCTTTGGCACTGCTCCCACCTCCCCCACATCCTCAATAAACTCCTGCTGAGACCCCCAGCTCTGTTGTGCAGTGCCAGATCATGGGGTGGCCCTTTGCAGATATCCCACTGCTCCACTGGGGATTGGTGGTGCCCACAGCTGCCCCAACCCATGGCTGTCACTGGCATGCCCATGAGTGACAGCCAGCAGGTCCCATGGCACCATGACTGCCCTCTGCAGACCTCCCCTCCGGGAGGCACTGGAGGGGAGACTGGTTGTGGAGATTCAGTGTGGAGACAGAGCAGAGAGGCATCAGCTGCCAGAGTTTACAGAGGTGGAGGATGCAGGGGGACCACAGGTGGGTTGGGGAAGGAGACAGGAATTGCTTCCCAAGCCCTTCTCATCTTGAAGCTCCACAACCAAACACCTCAACCCCGTGTCTTGGAAGCCCAGAAGAAGCACAGCCCTGCCAGCACAACCTGAGGAGTGGGTGGGCAGGGGAGGAGACCTTTCACAGGCTGGAGAGGAGACAATTCCTAGGCAGAAAATGTCTGTGGAGGTGGGAAATGGGACACAGTCCTGGGACAAAGCACCTGAACCACCCTCCTGGAAGGCTTAGTCCCAGCTGCTGCTGTTTCTCTGCTTCCACCTGGGAGAAGCAGGCAGGGGGTGAGTGGCCGGGCCAGGGGGTGACCCATGGGCTCCCTCCCCTCCAGGGGCACCATGCCTGGGGCAGCATCTCCAGCACCTCCCCTGGCACCTCCCCTTACTGGCCCGGTACGGGTACATGGGGGCCTCTGGCA
Source organism: Passer montanus (assembly GCF_014805655.1). NCBI lineage: Eukaryota > Metazoa > Chordata > Aves > Passeriformes > Passeridae > Passer > Passer montanus. Next base: position 449 of record NW_024366879.1, on the reverse strand, counting down.
CGCGGAGGCACAGCCCGATGGAGCCCAGTTTGGAGGAGATGTTGATGACAGCAGCTCACACCCTCCTTGCCCTGGCTGCCTGCTCCAGGAGTGGCAGAAATTCCTGCTGCAAGGACACAGATGCTGCATGAAGATGTGGCAGCCTGCAGTTTGTGTCTTTGTCTTGCTGGAGCACAAGGCCAGCAGCTGGTGATGTGCTGGCCAGGCAGGTGCCCATCCTTCTGCCAGGAGACTGGATCCTCTGGGTGTGCTTCCATCCATGGGAGCCTTGTTTCACTTGACAGTCAGGGAATGGGCCTTGGCTTGGAGGAGGCCAGCTCAAGGCTGAGAGTGTCAGCTTGTGGCCACGTGAGGAATGTCCTGGCCCAGGGGTCCGTGACAGGGGGATGAGATCAGCCTGTTCCCAGTCTTGTGTGGGTCTGATGCAGAAAGCCCTTCTTGGGAAGGTG
>NW_024366878.1:0-2371 GCF_014805655.1 Passer montanus | reverse complement strand
GTATGAAGGTACTAAATGGAATTGGAAGAAAAATTTCAAGTTGCAGACAAGCACTGACAAAATTCTACTAGGGTTTACGTCCAAGGTTGCACATGGTGGACATAGAAGACACTTTTCTATACTTTCAAAAAGCCCATTACTTATTGAATAGTACAATTTTCCAAATTGACAGTAACTATAGCAACTAGGAATAAACATAGGAAAATCATCTGTACCCACAGCAGTAACAGAAGATCTGTGCATCAAGCCTTCAAATCACCAAGTTGTCAGTTTGAAGATGACTGGATCAGTAAAAGACTTGTGACACAAAGAACCTGGAAGTCTTCAGATGACATCTAAAACCCTGCATGATGCCTGGAAAATTAACACCACTCTTCCTACCAGAAGAAACTATAATCTTGTGGCAACATTTGTGAATGCACCTCAAAGCATATCAGTAGTATTTCATCTACAACAGCTCAATGGCAAAATTACTGTGGTCAGGCTGAACAGTAAACACAGCAGCAGAGAAAGTCTCAGCAAAGAAGCTTTACAGGAGACAGCCGGAACAGAAATACATCTTTCTACACAGAGGTTCTCAGTACAGGAGTACGTCCCACTCACATCCTGAAAACCTGAACACATAGCATATTGCAAAACAGCCAGAAGATTAACTAGAGACCCTACCAGAAATTAAGCATGTGAATATTTATCATCCTTGTATTTCCAAGAAACACCCTAACTTACCCTGAAGGGTAAGTTCATAGGAGAGTATTTGTTATCAGGTATCCTAAGTGTCCAGCAATTAGGTGGCAGCACTCTACTGCAGTTGCTTCCAGCAGGTCTGTTCTTTCCCTTCACTGCCACTTGAAGCCTAAATGATGTCACTCCTCTGCCCAAACAGAGGGACTTGTGCCAAAACCAGTTTTCCTAAAATCCCTTCAGAAATAAGTGCATCAGCTTCTAATGAGGTAAAAGTTCTAAAAATCAGAGGCATCGCATCACCAAAATTCTATTGTGTCAACACCATCATGATAGAGAGATTTGAAATTACATACTGATCCCATTTCTCCTCTGCCATTAACTGACAGACTTGGCGCAAATGAAATGTTTGTCTTTGCCAGCTTTTTCATTGACAGGTCAATCTCTGCACAGTACAGAGAGCAAGACTGGCAGATGTGGCCACAGTACTTGTAAGGCACATTGATCAATAAATCAACCTTTGGACTACTTCAGCGGAGGATTTTTTTTTCCCCCACAAGAGCTGTACTTAAAATTCAGTGAAAATTTCAGCTGTACTGAAAATACAGTGATTCCTTTTCAAAGCATTGGGAATCACAGACCATCCCTGTTTCCATCTCACTCTTTGCTTTATTTCTGGGATCAGTGCATTCCTCTATATGCCTCACCCTTAGAAACTGCTCCAGCCTTGCTGCAGAGAGTCAATAACAAAGTGTTTGACAAATCAAAGCTAGCTGTTAGGTTCATAGGATTTCAAACGTCAATAAGTAACTTACATTTTTAAAAGCATTATTGATACAATTAGAATCTCTTTACAGAGATTCTGATGACAGGTTTTGTTTCATTTCTTTTCTTATTACCTGGCAATGTGACCTGTATATTCCCTGGGTGAGTGACATGAAAAACTGTCTTTCCAGTGAAATAAAGTGTCTGATGTTGGCTCTCCAGGATTCACATCAAGGACTGTAAAAACTTGTTTCCAACTGGTCTTTGCTTGTTAGTGAAACTGATACAGCACTGTCCATTTTACTCTACAGACCACATTTAAAAGATTGCACTGACAGCATAGGGTGTTTCCAATACCCTGAGCACCATGACTGCCATCTAAGTAACAGCTGATTTTGCCTAAAAAATGATCAGGATTACTCACAATGAAGGAACAGCAGTAATTTCAAGTATGACCCTGACATTTTTTCCCTGTGGCATACTGCAGTTGCTAAAATAAAGGTCAGGCTGGAAATACATATCTATATCTAAATGGCTAAAACATTACTTCATTCTGCCAAGTAAAACTCATCCGTAAAATACACATGCCTCTTTTAAACTAGCCATGTGCCTTATGAACTATTATTGAGGACTGCACTGTGGTCTCCTCGAGTGAGGTCATCCATCATGTCTCAATTTCTGGGCTTGAGCCTGTGCAAAAAGGACACATACGGTGACAACCCACATAAGCTGAACCCTGGCGCCACCGGAGACTGGATCTGATTGCTTCTTGCTCTCAAAGGACTTAAACACCAGAAGGATTTTTGCATTTAAGGAGGAATCAACTTTTCCTGAAGTTAACTTACCACAGAATAAAAGATGGACACAAAGATGAACCAGCTTGGTTTGCTGTTACATCTGTTCAGCCCTAAAGCTAGTAAAGGAG
>NW_024366877.1:0-2497 GCF_014805655.1 Passer montanus | reverse complement strand
CTTCTTCCTGGGAGGAGAGAAGCACAGTTGCACATCAGAGCTTGGAAAGACATGAGCTCTATACTATCATGCGAGGTCAGCTGTTCACTTTAAGGGTTTTGAATGAAACATTTTTTACAGTTGTGCAAGGATCTATCCTTTGCTGTTTCCTATCATCTGGGGAGGATTAGGTCTGTCTTAGCATTCTAAAGCCTAAGTTTTCTCATTCCAATCTACATTTGTTCTCTCTCTCCTCCCTTTTTTTCACAAAGACAGTCTATCCTTGCTTCCATCCCATTCTTATCTTATCCCACTCTCAGAGATTCCAATTTCCCTTGACCAGTTTCACTCTTCTCCAGTCATTTCCCACCCTTTTTCTCCACATACTTGGCCTCCTCGAGCTCCTCTGTGCGCTGAATCGCGTCCGTCTCATATTTGGTTCTCCACTGGGCCACTTCACCGTTGGCCTTGGACAGGGCTCGCTTCTATATCCTTGCCTTCCTCCAATTCTTGTCTTAATCCACTCCCAGAGATTCCAATTTCTGTTGACCAGCCTCCATTTTTTCCAGTCCTGCTGGAGCCTCCATTTCCCATCCTGCTTCCCCACATACTTGGCCTCCTCGAGCTCCTCCGTGCGCTGAATCGCGTCCGTCTCGTATTTGGTTCTCCACTGAGCCACTTCGCTGTTGGCCTTGGACAGGGCTCGCTGCAGCTCCCCCTTGGCCTCCTGCTCCTCCTCATATTGTTCCCGGAGCAAGTCACAGTCATGGCGAGCGGACTGCAGGGCGTGGGCCAGGGCATTCTTGGCCTAGACAGAGAGTGGGGATGTGTCAAGGAGCAGTAATATCTCATGAAATCTCTTCCAATGAATTAATTTCACACTACAAACATGAGTGCTTGAGGAGTGTTTGCAATGAAGGACAGACGTAAGCCTGGGGACAAAATCTATTAATCAAACTTATTACAGAAACAAAAGTCGTCCCCCAGGATGGCTTGTGCTAAGCAGATCCTGTCCCCACAAGGCAGTGTGAAGTTACAAGTGTTGTCAGTGGCCCTGGTAAGAAATCAGGAATAACCTTTATTTCTTCCTCTAGATGCCTCTTGAGTTCCTCAATCTGTTGGGTGAAAGCCTGTTTGCCTCTTGACAGCTGAGAAATCAGAGCATCTTTCTCATCTACCTGGCGTGAAAATTCACCTGAGGAAGCACATAAATAAGAAGATATTCTAATTGTCATTTATGACCGAAACAAACTGGTTTAGGAGTCGTGCCAGAAGATATGGGAGCCTCTCTAACCTGACTCTGTCTGCAGACGAGCTCTTTGAGCATTAAGGTCATTGATCATGCGCTGATGTTCTTCTTCCTTGCTCTTAATCTCACTCAGCTGATCTTCCAGAGTGCGGCACATCTTCTCCAGGTTGGCCTGTGGAGATCACAGAGAATGAAAGAAGATTAGTATATGGATGCATTCTTATTATGAACAGCAGGATTCTAACCAGAAAAAAGTGAACAGACTTGCACATTATAGACTGTTCCTTGGAGTTAGAATGCTAGAAACATGTTCCATGCAGAAACAAGAATTAGATGATAATCTGTCCATAATTTTAAAGGATATACTTCAACATTATTTATATTTATGTTTTTTTCATATTTTTCCATACCTTGGCTTTAGAGACAGACTCCATGTTGCTGGCCAAGTCATCAATCTCCATTTTCATTTCACTCTTCTCCTTCTCCAGCTTCTGCTTCACGCGTTGCAGGTTGTCGATCTGCTCGCCCAGCTCAGCTGTGCTGTCCGCGTGCTTCTTGCGCAGGGCGGCAGCCGTGGCTTCGTGCTGCAGCGTGGCCTCTTCCAGGTCACGGCGCATCTTCTGGAACTCTGCCTCACGCTTCTTGTTCATATCAATCTGAGCTGCTGTGGCTCCTCCTGCTTCCTCCAGGCGCTCGCTGATCTCCTCCAGCTCCCTGGACAGGTCAGCGCGATGCTTCTCTGCTTTAGCGCGAGAGGTTCGCTCTGCCTCAATTTCCTCCTCCAGCTCCTCAATGCGGGCCTGCAGAACAGCAGGGACCCTTGACAGCCGTGCCCTCCTCCTGCCTGAGCTGAGCCTGAGCAAGGCAGGGGAAGGAACAGACACTTGCCTGCAGCTCCTTGATTTTCTTCTGAAACTGCATGCCCAGAGCCTGTTCATCCTCGATCTTGCTCTGGATCTGGCTGATTTCAAAGTCTTTCCTTTGGACCAAGTGAACCGTGTTAGAGCTCAAAAAAAAGAGACAAGTGCTGCAGCCCAGCACTCAGGTGCCCCAGAGTCACACTTACTTTTTCAGTTTCTCATCCAGCTGCTGCTTATCATTCTCCAAATCCATGATGCTGTCCTGGGCCAGCTTCAGGTCTCCTTCCAGTTTCCTCTTGGCTCTCTCCAGGTCCATGCGCAGTTTCTTCTCTTGCTCCAGGGACCCTTCCAGCTGAACACAACAAGACCATCAGGACTCTGCCAGCCAGGTCAGGCTCCATACCTGTCC
>NW_024366876.1:0-2497 GCF_014805655.1 Passer montanus | reverse complement strand
AATTTTTGCCCATTTTTAATCCCATTTTTCCCCATTTTTAATCCGATTTTTCCCCATTTTTTACCCAATTTTTGCCCATTTTTTGCTCATTTTTTGCTCATTTTTCATCCAAATTTTCCCCAATTTTTTCCCAATTTTTTTCCCATTTTTCCCCATTTTTTACCCAATTTTTGCCCATTTTTAATCCCATTTTTGCCCATTTTTAATCCCATTTTTGCCCATTTTTAATCCCATTTTTGCCCATTTTTAATCCCATTTTTGCCCATTTTTAATCCCATTTTTGCCCATTTTTAATCCCATTTTTGCCCATTTTTAATCCCATTTTTGCCCATTTTTAATCCCATTTTTGCCCATTTTTAATCCCATTTTTCCCCATTTTTTACCCAATTTTTCCCCATTTTTAATCCAATTTTTGCCTAATTATTTCCTATTTTTGATCCAGTTTTTGTCCAATTTTTCCCCATTTTTAATCCGATTTTTGCCCATTTTTTGCTCGTTTTTTGCTCATTTTTCATCCAAATTTTGCCCAATTTTTTTCCCATTTTTCCCCATTTCCCAACATTTTTAACCCTTTCCTGTGCTCATTTTTAATCCAATTTTTACCCAATTTTTGCCCATTTTTAATCCAATTTTTGCCCATTTTTAATCCGATTTTTTCCCATTTTTTGCTCATTTTTCATCCAAATTTTACCCAATTTTTGCCCATTTTTAATCCAATTTTTTCTCATTTTTACCCAATTTTTCCCCATTTTTAGTCCCATTTTTGCCCAGTTTTTGCTCATTTTTCGCCCATTTTTCATCCAAATTTCGCCCAATATTTTCCCAATTTTTTCCCAATTTTTTCCCCATTTTCCAGATGTTTTTAACCCTTTCCTGACCTGTCTGTAGGCGGCGATCTGCCCCTCATAGTCACGCTTGGATTTCCTCAGTTTCCTCAAATTTTTTACCCAATTTTTCCACCCAATTTTTTCCCCAATTTTTCCCCATTTTTACCCATTTTTTACCAAATTTTTGCTCATTTTTAATCCAATTTCCCCCCATTTTTAATCCAATTTTCCCCCATTTTTAATCCAATTTTTCCCCATTTTTAATCCAATTTTTACCCATTTTTACCCAATTTTTGCTCATTTGTAATCCAATTTTTACCCATTTTTTACCCAATTTTTGCCCATTTTTAATCCAATTTTTACCCATTTTTAATCCAATTTCCACCCATTTTAAATCCAATTTTTGCCCATTTTTAATCTGATTTTTGCCCATTTTTAATCCGATTTTTGCCCATTTTTTGCTCTTTTTTTGCCCGTTTTTTGCTCATTTTTCATCCAAATTTTGCCCAATTTTTACCCAATTTTTCCCCATTTTTACCCAATTTTTCCGCATTTTTAATCCAATTTTTACCCAATTTTTACCCAATTTCCCTCAATCCCATTTTTGCCCATTTTTAATCCAATTTTTGCCCATTTTTTACCCAATTTTTCCCCATTTTTAATCCCATTTTTGCCCATTTTTTACCCAATTTTTGCCCATTTTTTACCCAATTTTTCCCCATTTTTAATCCAAATTTTGCCTAATTATTTCCTATTTTTAATCCAGTTTTTACCCAATTTTTGCCCATTTTTAATCCAATTTTTGCCCATTTTTTGCTCGTTTTTTGCCCGTTTTTTGCTCATTTTTCACCAAAATTTTTTCCAATTTTTTCCCCATTTTCCCCAAATTTTTTCCCCATTTTCCCGATGTTTTTAACCCCTTGCTGACCTGTCTGTAGGCGGCGATCTGCCCCTCGTAGTCGCGGTTGTACTTCCTCAGTTTCTGCCGGAGCGAGCTCAGCGCCTTCGCGTTGTTCTTGTTCATCTTTTTCTTGCCCTCCTTGTCCTCCCACAGCTGCAAAAAACGGGGCAAAAAATGAGAAATTTAGGAAAAAAAAACTGTGAAAAAATAAAAAAAAAATTGGAAAAATTGAAAAAAAAAATTCAGAAAAAAATTGGAAAAAAATCAGAAAAAATTCTAAAAAGATCTGAAAAAATTACAAAAAAAATCAGAAAAAAATTGGAAAAAAATCAGAAAAAATTCTAAAAAGATCTGAAAAAATTACAAAAAAAATCAGAAAAAAATTGGAAAAAAATCAGAAAAAATTCTAAAAAGATCTGAAAAAAATACAAAAAAATCAGAAAAAAATCAGTACAAAAATCAGAAAAAAATCATTAAAAAAAAGAGAAATAATCAGAAAAAAAAAAAAGAAAGAATCAGTACAAAAATCAGAAAAAAATCATTAAAAAAAAGAGAAATAATCAGAAAAAAAAAAAAGAAAGAATCAGTACAAAAATCAGAAAAAAATCATTAAAAAAAAGAGAAATAATCAGAAAAAAAAATCAGAAAAAAAATAAGAAAGAATCAGAAAAAAAATCAGAAAAAACAATAAGAAAGAATCAGAAAAAAAATCAGAAAAAAAATCATAAAAAAATATAAGAAAGAATTAGGAAAAAAATCAGAAAAAAAA
>NW_024366875.1:0-2430 GCF_014805655.1 Passer montanus | reverse complement strand
AGAAAAATGGCCCAAAAATGACCCAAAAAAGGCCAAAAAATTGACCCAAAAATGTACAAAAATTGGCCTAAATTGGCCTAAAAATGGCCCAAAAAATCGTCCTAAAATGTCCCAAAAATTGACTGAAAATGGCCCAAAATGATCCAAAAATGGCCCAAAAAAAGGACCCAAAATGACAAAAAATAAAGGACCAAAATGGTCCTAAAATGACCCAAAATGTCCAAAATTTGGCTCTGGAGGTTCCTGGAGAGCCCCTCCCCCACCTTGGCAGAAAATGGGGGGAAAATGAAATAAAAATGGCCCAAAAATGGCCTGAAATGACCCAAAAATGGCTCAAAAAATGGCTCAAAAAATGAATGAATAATGACCCAAAACTGGTCCCAAAATGGCCCCAAAAATGACAAAAAATGGCCAAAAATGACCTGAAAATTGTCCAAATATTGGAATAAAAAAGGACTAAAAAATGACCCCAAATGGCCCAAAAATGACAGAAAAATGGTTCCCAAAAATGACCAAAAATGGTCCAAAAATCACCCTAAAATTTCCTAAAAATGAAATAAAAATAATGTAGAAAAATGGTCCCAAAATGGCCCAAAAATGACCAAAAATGGCAGAAAAATTGCCCAAAAAAAGGCCCAAAAATTACTCAAAAATGGCCCAAAAATTGTCAGAAAATCACCCAAAAATGGCCCCGAAATGACTCAAAAATGGCAGAAAAATTGTCACAAAATCACCTGAAAATAGCCCCAAAAATGACCCAAAAATGACGCAAAAATTGTCCTAAAATGGCCCCAAAGTGATACAAAAATGACCCAAAAATGGACCCAAAAATGAGAAAAATGTCTCAAAAATGACCAAAAATTGACAAAAATGACCCAAAAATTAACCCCAAAATGAGAAAAATGTCTCAAAAATGGTCCAAAAATTGAATTAAAAATGACCAAAAATTGATCCCAAAATTACCAAAAAATTGTCACAAAATCACCTGAAAATGGCACCAAAATTGACCCAAAAATGGACCCAAAAATGACAAAAATGTCTCAATGATTATCCAAAAATTGAACAAAAAATTGACAAAAATGACCCAAAAAATGACTCAAAAATTGTTCTAAAATGACCCAAAATGACCCAAAAACGGACCCAAAGATGAGAAAAATGTCTCAAAAAATGGTCCAAAATTGAACTAAAAATGACCAAAAACTGACAAAAGTAGCCCAAAAATTGACCCCAAAATTCCAAAAAAATTGTCACAAAATCACCTGAAAATGGCACCAAAAATGACCAGAAATGACCCCAAAAATAGACCCAAAAATGACAAAAATGTCTCAAAAATGGTCCAAAAATTGAACAAAAAATTGACAAAAATGACCCAAAAACTGACTCAAAAATTGTCCTAAAATGGCCCCAAAGTGATACAAAAATGACCCAAAAATGGACCCAAAAATGAGAAAAATATCTCAAAAATGACCAAAAATTGACAAAAATGACCCAAAAATTACTCAAAAATTGTTCTAAAATGGCCCCAAAGTGATACAAAAATGACCCAAAAATTGACCCCAAAATGAGAAAAATGTCTCAAAAAATGGTCCAAAAATTGAAATAAAAATGAGGAAAAATTGAACTAAAAATGACCAAAAATTGACCCCAAAATTACCAAAAAATTTTCAGAAAATCACCTGAAAATGGCACCAAAAATGACCCCAAAATTAACCCAAATATGAGAAAAATGTCTCAAAAATTGAACCAAAAATTGACAAAAATTACCCAAAAACTGACTCAAAAATTGTCCTGAAATGACCCACAATGACCCAAAAATTGACCCCAAAATTAACCTAAACATGAGAAAAATGTCTCAAAAAATGGTCCAAAAATTGAAATAAAAATGAGGAAAAATTGAACTAAAAATGACCAAAAATTGACCCTGAAATTACCAAAAAATTTTCAGAAAATCACCTGAAAATGGCACCAAAAATGACCCCAAAATTAACCCAAATATGAGAAAAATGTCTCAAAAATTGAACCAAAAATTGACAAAAATTACCCAAAAACTGACTCAAAAATTGTCCTGAAATGACCCACAATGACCCAAAAATTGACCCCAAAATGAGAAAAATGTCTCAAAAATTGAACCAAAAATTGACAAAAATTACCCAAAAACTGACTCAAAAATTGTCCTGAAATGACCCAAAATGACCCAAAAATTGACCCAAAATGGACGCAAAAGTGACAAAAATTACCAAAAATTGACTCAAAACGACCAAAAATTGACTAAAAATTCACCAAAATTACCAAAAATGACCAAAATTAACCCCAAAATGACGAAATTGCCCCGAAACGCCCCAAAATGGCCCCGAAATGCCCCAAGCTCGGCCCCTCCCCCACCCGGCTCCGAACCCGCGCCGGGGGTGGGGGAGGGGCGGCCCCTCCCCT
>NW_024366874.1:0-2421 GCF_014805655.1 Passer montanus | reverse complement strand
CAGGGGCCTTCTCCAGGCTGGGGCTGGGGTTTGCAGGCCATCCTTACCAAGACCTCGCCAAACCTCCATGGCTGCTCCTTCTTCAACAGCTGCTTCAGACGCCTCCTCTTCAGGAACTTGACGGCACAAAGCAGCGTTTCCCAAGAAGCCTGGAGAGCAGCAGAGAGGCGGAGATGGCCCCACAGCACAGGGCACAGGAGCCGCATCCCTGTGCCGTGGCCTGGAGGAGGCTGCAGCCTGCCAGGCACCAGGGCAGGAGGCAGCCGAGCCCCCTCCCAGGGGGACAGCAGCAGCCCACAAGTCCTCACCTCTGCCACTTGCTGATTCTCATCCTGGCAGTGGAAGAGGAGTGGGAGAAGGCTCATGTTCACATGTTTCTTCAGGGGCTTACTTCCCTTGTCCATTACTAGCTCCATCACCTCTCGGAAGAGGTGAGTGGAGAGCAGCTGCACATGGCTGTTGTCCTATTGGAAAGGAAAAGAACCAGCAATGGTTTCTCTGGGCCCACCTGGGCACAGGCCTGAAAATCCTATGGGCACAAAATTTCAAGGCAGCACCCAGTGGCCATGGCTGGGGGCACAGAGCCTTACATTGTCAATGAGTGGCTGTAGCACCTCAGCCAGCTGCAGGGCAGTGGGACTGGATATTAGGGTAGCTCTATCCTGGAGCTCATTCAGGAATACAGAGAGGATCAATGCAACCACCTCTCCATCTGCATCCTGCAGTAGGTCCATGAGGCTCTGTGTCAGATTCCGCATGGCTTCGGCCTGTGCGGGACATAATGCTGCACTGTGAACCATGAACTGTAGAATCATAGCATATCCTGAGTTGGAAGGGACCCACAAAGATCATCCAGTCCAACCCCTGGCCCTGCACAGACAATCCTAGCCTGTGCCCGAGAGCACTGTCCAAACATGCCTGGAGCTCTGGCAGCCTTGGGGCTGTGCCCATTCCCTGGGGAGCCTGTTTAGTGCCCCACCACCCTCTGGGGGAAGAACCTTTGTCTAATATCCAGCCTCAACCTCTCCTGACACAGCTCCAGCTGTTCCCTTGAGTGCTGTGACTGGTCACCAGAGAGCAGAGATTGGTGCTGTCCTTTCACTTCCCTTGTAGGGAAGCTGCAGACTATAATGAGGTCTCCCCTCAGTCTCCTCCAGGCAGAACAGGTCAAGTGCGCTCAGCCACACTACCTATGGCTTCCCCTGTAGACTCTTCACTATTTTCATATCCTCCTTTGGACAATCTCTAGTAGTTTCATGGGTTTTTTACATTATGGTGCCCAAAATTGCACACACCACTTGAGGAGAGGCCACGCCAGCCCAGAGCAGATCAGGACATTCCTATCTGTTGCTCATCTGGTGATACTGTGCCTGATGCATCCCAGATATCCCTCCTGGCTGCCAGGGCACTGCTGACTCCTACTCAGCATCACAGGATCCCCACAGGTCTCTTTCCACAGCACAGCTCTCTGGTCTCTCATTCCCTGCTCTATCCACACAGCCAGGCTACCCACACCAGGTGCATCCAGCATCCAGCACCTGCCCTTGTTCAATTTCATATGGTTGGTGATTCTCCAGCCTGCAAATCTGTCTCTACAGGGCCTCCACCCTCAAGGAAGTCAACAGCTCCTCCCAATGTAGTATCGTCAGCAAAATTATTTAGTATTTCTTCAAATGCTGTGTCCAAGTCCATTATTAATGGCTGCACCACCAATGCCACTCTGATGCTGCAACCCCACCCTGCTGCAGGGCATAGAGGCCAAAGGCCTGTCCCAAAGCACTCGGGCAGCTGAAGTGGGAAGCAGGAGAGCTGGGAGCAGCTGTCCCAGCGCCCCAAGCCCAGCCAATCCAGGCACTGGAGGACCTGAAAGGCACAGGGCAGTGACAGGGCACCTGGCCAGCAGCAGCCCGGAACCGCACAGGGCTGGGCCCAGGCAGCAGCACAGGGCACGGGCACCGTCCCAGGCAGCTGCGGCTACCAGAGGGCAGAGAGCTGGGAGGCAGCTCAGCGAGGCAGCGCTAGCCTTCAGGCTCACCTCCACAAGGAATGCCAAGGCAGGCAGATCCCAGCATGGCTCCCGTCTGCTGAGCAGCCCAAGGAAGCGGAGTGCAATGCAGGAACACAAGGGGTTCGCGGTACGGTGCATCTCCCTGGAAGGCAGAAAAATCCACCAAGACCCTGAGCCAGCAGGAGCAAATGTCTCCCAGGACTGACTCCCCCACTGTTATTGTCTTTCCACACCACCCTGCAAGGAGACCTGGGCCCGTTGGGAGGCAGCTGCTCTTGGGCACCCTCCTCTCTCAGCCTTTTCCAGTCTTCTTGGCTGTCTCTGAGTGACAAGGCCTGTGGCCTACGACTACAGGGACTGTGTGGGGCACCCCAGGCACAGGGCACAAATGTCAGAGGCAGCAGGGAGAAGGG
>NW_024366873.1:1346-2503 GCF_014805655.1 Passer montanus | reverse complement strand
GGACATTCGGAATCAAGTGCACCTTCACTTGCTCTGACAGCCAGGACAGGTGTGGGATTGGGTGCCAGGGTTGTCCCTCTTGCTGCTCTGCACCAGGAATGAGGATGAGTTCCCTGCCAGGTGCAGCATTGCTGCAGAAGCTTCCAGTCCTCGTGCTTCCCCAGGACTGCCTGCCCTGAGCAGAGTGGGCTGTGGCTTTGCTGCCTGGGGGAGAAAGTGTGATCATGAAATAAATCTTGTCTCAATGCACAAGGAGCTTTGACATCAATGCTTCTGGTGGCTTGTGCATTAAGTGCCCCTGAATCAGTTATTGATGTTCTCATGGAAGTCCCTTGAAGATGAATTCAGCCATCGTCAGCTTTCAAGTATTTCTGTGCTGTCTTGGGAAAAATTGCTCACTGAGTAAAAGCTGCAAATGAAGAGTTTTTATCTAATGAAAAAGTGCATCCCTGTGAGTGCCTAGATGACTTTTTAGGAAGAGTCTCTGGGGGTGGCAGTTTTGGTGGCAGGGTCTGTTCTGCCCCCTCTCCATTGGCAGGGTTCTCTCTCTCTCTCCTTCCTTCATTCCATCTGTCCATCCATCCCAGGCCGTGTGTGCTGCGGGCAGTGCTGCCCTGTGCATTGCTGTGCTGCACTCACACTGCTGCTGGAGGGGAGCCCTGCAGGGCTGCTGGGCTGCTTTCTCAGCAGCCAGGGGCCCATCAGCTGTAGATCCGTGCCTCTGCTGTCATCCTGATAACCTGGGGCCTTCCACTCAGCCCAGCATGTCTTGTCCTCCTGGCGAGGGTGGGCTGTGCCCCTGGTAGATGAAAGCCTGCATGTGTCTGATGGGCTTGGTCTCTGAGCACCTGCAGGGTGCCTTCAGGTGTGTGGGACACTGCAGTGGGTGACTCTTCAAGAAGCAGAAAGCTTTGACCACTCTGGGAGTATCTAGTAAGAGATGATGACACTGCTGAGGCAGTTGTTGCTCTGCTCTTTTCCTTGGGCAAGGTTTTCTTCAGCAGTCGAGCTTCCCCTGAGCGAGTGTCCCAGGGAGTGTTTTGGTTCTGGTTTCTGGCTTGAAGCTGTTAGTGTTGATTGCAGAAAAGGTTTCTTTAGGGTTGCTGTGGATGTAAAGAGCTTTTAAAAGCCTTTTTGATGCTTTGAATACTGTGTAT
>NW_024366873.1:0-671 GCF_014805655.1 Passer montanus | reverse complement strand
AGCTGGGGCACTTTGAAGAATTTTACCTGTTGTTTGTTTCAGCCCTGCAAAGGAAAGTTTTATGAAGAAGTGCATTACTGTGAACTCAAAAGACTCAATCCATACTTTATTTGTCTCTTTTTTTATTGTAATTCTTGAATTATCTTTTTATGTAAGAAGGAAAGCAAATTCTTAAACAAGATTTCAGAAAACAGCAAAACAAACTGTGAACACTTTCAATTCAATTTTCACCAGGTTCCTGTGCCCTAGGATGGGAGGGTGTGGCATGAAAAACATGGGGAGCTGAATCTGCCAGTTTTGTGTGAGCCCCAGGATGAAGGTTGTCATTTGAGCATTGGTTTCTTGCTTGAGTCTGTACAGCTGGTCCTTGGTTTTCATTAAAATCTTAAGAAGAAGCCTCCTATTGATGTGATGCTGCTGACACATGGGAATTGCTCAGGCCAACAGCAACGTACTGAAGAATCTGATCCTGTAGAATCTCTGAATTTGTTACAAACCCATTTTTTTATTGCTCTATCATGTGATCCCATTGGTATTTCCTGTAAAGTTCAGCAATTCCTGAAAGGGGTGGTCTTCTGATGATTAATATTGAAAGCATTTCCTACTTCTGCTTGTTTTGCCTTGCACAATAGGGTTTTTTTCCCCCAGATTCATTTTGCAGCTAGGTTTCC
>NW_024366872.1:0-2503 GCF_014805655.1 Passer montanus | reverse complement strand
AATACCTCAAAAATACCCCAAAAATCCAACTGAAAATCCACCCGAAAATCCACCCAAAATGCCCCAAAAATCCAACCGAAAATCCACCCGAAAATCCACCCAAAATACCTCAAAAATACCCCAAAAATCCAACTGAAAATCCACCCCAAAAATTCACCCAAAATACCCCAAAAATCCAATCAAAAATCCACCCCAAAAACCCAAAAAAAACCACCCAAAAACCCACCCAAAATACCCCAAAAATGCACCCAAAACATCCACCCAAAAACCCCCAAAATGCCCCAAAATCCAACTGAAAATCCACCCCAAAAATTCACCCAAAATACCCCAAAAATCCAACTGAAAATCCCCCAAAAATCCAATCAAAAATTCACCCAAAACCAAAATCCACCCCAAAATACCCCAAAATCCACCCAAAAAATCCCCCAAAATACCCCAAAAATGCAACCGAAAATTCACCCCAAAAATCCACCCCAAAACACCCCAAAAATCCAACTGAAAATATCCCAAAAATCCACCCGAAAATCCACCCAAAATGCCCCAAAAATCCAACCAAAAATCCACCCCAAAAATTCACCCAAAAACCCACCCAAAACACCCCAAAAATCCAACAGAAAATCCACCTCAAAATACCCCAAAAGTCCACCCAAAAAAACCCCCAAAATACCCCAAAAATCCAATCAAAAATCCACCCCAAAAACCCAAAAAAAACCACCCAAAAACCCACCCAAAATACCCCAAAAATGCACCCAAAACATCCACCCAAAAACCCCCAAAATGCCCCAAAATCCAACTGAAAATCCACCCCAAAAATTCACCCAAAATACCCCAAAAATCCAACTGAAAATACCCCAAAAATCCAATCAAAAATTCACCCAAAAATCCACCCCAAAAACCCCAAAAATGCAATCAAAAACCCCCTGAAATATCCCAAAAAATCTACCCAAAAATACCCAAAAAAATTCGCCCAAAAACCCCCGGAATTGCCCCAAAAATCAACCCAAACTACCCCAAAAATCCAGCCAAAAAAACCCCAAAAATTCACCCCAAAACCCCCTGAAAATACCTTAAAAAATACACACAAAAAAACCCCAGAAATATCCCAAAAAAATCACTCAAAAAACCCTAAAAATTCACCCAAAAAAACCCTGAAAAATCCACACGAAACGCCCCAAAAATTCAACCAAAAAACCGCAAAATTCACCCCAAAAATCCACCCGAAATACCCCAAAAATCCACCCAAAATTCACCCAAAATCCCCCCTAGAAAAGCCCCAAAAAAACCCAGAAAAAAATTCCCAAGTTCTCCCCAAAAAATCCCAAAATCCTCCTCAAAAAACCCCGAAATCCCCTGAAAAGGAACTGGGGAAAAAAATCCCAAATTTTCCCCCAAAAAACCCCGAAATCGTCAAAAATAAATCTCAAAAAACCCCAAATCCCCCTTAAAAAAAAAAACCCAAAATCCCCTTAAAAAATCCCCAAAAATCCTCCCAAAATCCCCCAATCCCCCCTAGAAAAGCCCCAAAAAAACCCAGAAAAAAATTCCCAAGTTCTCCCCAAAAAATCCCAAAATCCTCCTCAAAAAACCCCGAAATCCCCTGAAAAGGAACTGGGAAAAAAAATCCCAAATTTTCCCCCAAAAAACCCCGAAATCGTCAAAAATAAATCTCAAAAAATCCCCTCAAAAAACCCCAAATCCCCTGAAAAAAAACCCCAAAATCCCCTTAAAAAATCCCCAAAAATCCTCCCAAAATCCCCCCAAAAAATCGGAAAAAAAAGAAACAAAAAATTCCGCGGCGGGAGCCGCAAAACCGACCCCGAAATTGCCCGAAATTGGTTAAAAATGGATAAAAAACCCCAAAATCCCCCAAAATTCCGCAAATTTCCCCCAAATTGCGCCCGCCCCGCGCTCACCGTGCTGAGGAGCCGCAGCCCGCGGCCGCGCACGCCTGAGGGAGTGAAAACAAAGAGAATTTTGGGGCGAATTCCGCCGATTTCGGGGATTTTGGGGCGATTTTGGGGCGATTTTTGGCCATTTCGGGGCTGCCGGGGTGACCCCGCCCCGCCCCCTCATGACCTTCACCCCCCGAAAAATCCCAAATTTTCCCCCAAAAAACCCCGAAATCGTCAAAAATAAATCTCAAAAAACCCCAAATCCCCCTTAAAAAAAAAAACCCAAAATCCCCTTAAAAAATCCCCAAAAATCCTCCCAAAATCCCCCCAAAAAATCGGAAAAAAAAGAAACAAAAAATTCCGCGGCGGGAGCCGCAAAACCGACCCCGAAATTGCCCGAAATTGGTTAAAAATGGATAAAAAACCCCAATTTTCCCCAAATTTCCCCCAAATTGCGCCCGCCCCGCGCTCACCGTGCTGAGGAGCCGCAGCCCGCGGCCGCGCACGCCTGAGGGAGTGAAAACAAAGAGAATTTTGGGGCCAATTCCGCCGATTTCGGGGATTTCGGGGCGATTTTTGGGTGATTTTGGGGCGATTTTGGGGCGATTTTT
>NW_024366871.1:307310-333774 GCF_014805655.1 Passer montanus | reverse complement strand
ATCTTGCAGAAAGAGCAGTTCCAGATAGAAGGAATGGATTGTTCAGAGCAAGAAAAGGGTTTGGGACAGGCAGAGATTCTGGAAATACCTGTGTGAGATATTCTGGGAGTCTGTAAATATTCTGTATTACTGGGAGTCTGGAAACGTTCTGTGTGAGATATTCTGGGATTTTAGAAATGTTCTGTGTTCTATATTCTGTAAATATTCCGTATGATATATTCTGGCATTCTGTAAATGTTCTGTATGATATATTCTGGCATTCTGTAAATGTTCTGTATGATATATTCTGGCATTCTGTAAATGTTTTGTTTTCTGGGAATCTGGAAATGTTCTATATTCTATATTCTGTAAATATTATATATTCTGGTATTCTTTAAATATTCTGGATTTTATATTCTGGCATTCTGTAAATGTTCTGTATTCTATAGTTTGTAAATATTATATATTCTGGCATTCTGTAAACATTCTGTGTGATATTCTGGCATTCTGTAAATATTCTGTATTCTGGCATTCTGTAAATGTTCTGTATTCTGGGAATCTGAATATTTTCCCTATTTTACATTCAGTAAATATTATATATTCTCGGATTCTGTAAATATTCTATATTCTGGCATTCTCTGTGTGACATTCGGGCATTCTGTAAATGTTCTGTATTCTATATTCTGGGATTCTGTAAATATTTTATATTCTGGCATTCTGTAAACATTCTGTGTGATATTCTGTGCTTCTGTAAATGTTCTGTATTCTGTGATTCTGTAAATATTCTGTGTGATATTCTGGCATTCTGTAAATATTCTATATTCTGGCACTCTGTAGCTGTTTGCATTCCGTGGTTCTGTCAATGTTCTCTATTCTATATGATGTAAATATTCTATATTCTGTCATTCTGTAGATGTTCTGTATTCTGTGATTCTGTCAATGTTCTGTATTCTATATTCTGGTATTCTGTAAATATTCTGGATTCTGGGATTCTGTCAATGTTCTGTGTGATATTCTGGGGTTCTGTAAATATTATATTCTATATTCTGGCACTCTGTAGCTGTTTCTGCATTCCGTGGTTCTGTCAATGCTCACGAGCAGAGCTGGTGCAGGGCAGAGGCAGAGCCAGGACGGGCAGGAGGAGGAGCAGGGATGAGCTCAGGACAGAGCTGGGCTGGGCAAGAAATCCAGGAGGGGAAATTTGGGGAAAATCACGAGATTCCAGCAGGGAGAAATTGGGAAAACAGATGAGATTCCACCAGGGGAAATTTGAGGTGAGATTCCAGCAGGGGAAATTTGAGGTGAGATTCCAGCAGGGGAAATTTGGGAAAGATGAGATTCCAGCAGGGGGAAATTTTGGGGAAAATTAGGTTTGAGATGAGATTCCAGCAGGGGAAATCTGAGGTGAGATTCCAGCAGGGGAAAATTTGGGGTTGAGATTTCAGAAGGGGGAAATTTGGGGAAAGGTGAGATTCCAGCAGGGGAAATTTTGGGGAAAATTAGGTTTGAGATGAGATTCCAGCAGGGAAATCTGAGGTGAGATTCCAAAGGGGAAAATTTGGGGTTGAGATTTCAGAAGGGGGAAATTTGGGGAAAGGTGAGATTCCAGCAGGGAGAAATTGGGTAAAAAAATGAGATTCCAGCAGGGCAAATCTGGAATGAGATTCCAGCAGGGGAAATTTGGTTTGAGGTGAGATTCCGGCAGGGGGAAATTTGGGGAAAAAGACGAGATTCCAGCAGGGGAAATCTGGAGTGAGATTCCAACAGGGGGAATTCGGGGTGAGATTCCAGCAAGGAGAATTTGGGGTTGAGATTTTGGAAGGGGGAAGTTTGGGGAAAGATGAGATTCCAGCAGGGAGAAATTGGGGAAAAAAAAAATGAGATTCCAGCAGGGGAAATTTGGGTGAGATTCCAGTAGGGGGAGTTTGGTAAAAGATGAGATTCCAGCAGAGGAAATTTTAGGGAAAATTAGATTTGAGATGAGATTCCAGCAGGGGAATTTTGGAATGAGATTCCAGCAGTGAAATTCAGGGAGAGATTCCAGCAGGGGAAATTCGGGGTGAGATTCCAGCAGGGGAATTTTGGAATGAGATTCCGGCAGAGGAGATTTGGGGAGAGATTCCAGCAGGGGAAATTTGGGGTGAGATTCCAGCAGGGGGAGTTTGGTAAAAGATGAGATTCCAGCAGGGGGAGTTTGGGGTAAAATTCCAGCAGGGGGAAATTTGGGGAAAAAGACGATATTCCAGCAGGGGAAATTCGGGGACAGATTCCAGCAGAGGAAATTTGAGGTGAGATTCCAGCAGGGGGAGTTTGGGGTAAGATTTCAGCGGGGGAAATTTGGGGGAAAAGATGAGATTCCAGCAGGGGGAAATTGAGAAAAAATATGAGATGAAATTTGGAATGAGATTCCAGCAGGTGAAATTTGAGGTGAGATATTCCAGTAGGGGAAATTTGGGATGAGATTCCAGCAGGGGGAAATCTGGAGTGAGATTCCAGCAGGGGAAATTCGGGGAGAGATTCCAGCAGAGGAAATTTGAGGTGAGATTCCAGCAGGGGGAGTTTGGGGTAAGATTTCAGCGGGGGAAATTTTGGGGAAAAGATGAGATTCCAGCAGGGAGAAATTGAGAAAAAATATGAGATGAAATTTGGAATGAGATTCCAGCAGGTGAAATTTGAGGTGAGATATTCCAGCAGGGGAAATTCGGGGTGAGATTCCAGCAGGGGAAATTTGGGGTTGGGATTTCAGAAGGGGGAAATTTGGGGAAAGACGAGATTCCAGCCGGGGAAATCTGGGGTGGAATTCCAGCAGGGGAAATTCGGGTGAGATTCCAGCAGGGGGAATTTAGAGAAAAAGACAAGATTCCAGCAGGGGGAAATGGTGGGGGGGAAAGATGAGATTCCAGCAGGGGAAATTTGAGGTGAGATATTCCAGCAGAAGAAATTCAGGGTGAGATTCCAGCAGGGGAATTTTGGAATGAGATTCCAGCAGGGGAAATCCGGGTGAGATTTCAGAAGGGGGAAACTGGGGAAAGATGAGATTCCAGCAGGGAGAAATTGGGGGGAAAGATGAGATTCCAGCAGGGGAAATTTGAGGTGAGATTCCAGCAGGGAGAGTTTGGGGTAAGATTCCAGCAGGGGGCATTTTAGGGAAGATTAGGTTTGAGATGAGATTCCAGCAGGGGGAATTTGAGGTGAGATATTCCAGTAGGGGAAATTTGAGGTGAGATATTCCAGCAGGGGAAATTTTAGGGAAAATTTGGGGAAAAAGACGAGATTCCAGCAGGGGAAATCTGGGGTGGAATTCCAGCAGGGGAAATCTGGAGTGAGATTCCAGCAGGGGGAGTTTGG
This sequence comes from Passer montanus, assembly GCF_014805655.1. Taxonomy (NCBI): domain Eukaryota; kingdom Metazoa; phylum Chordata; class Aves; order Passeriformes; family Passeridae; genus Passer; species Passer montanus. The sequence goes on along the minus strand of NW_024366871.1, from coordinate 330,447 downwards.
GGTTGAGATTTCGGAAGGGGGAAATTTGGGGGAAAAGATGAGATTCCAGCAGGGGGAAATTGAGAAAAAATATGAGATGAAATTTGGAATGAGATTCCAGCAGGGGAAATTCGGGTGAGATTTCAGAAGGGGGAAATTGGGGAAAGATGAGATTCCAGCAGGGGAAATTTGAGGTGAGATTGAGATTCCAGCAGGGGAAATTTTAGGGAAGATTAGGTTTGAGATGAGATTCCAGCAGGGGAAATTTGAGGTGAGATTCCAGCAGGGGAATCCGGCTGAGCTCCCATCAGGGTGCCAGAGAGCAGGAACGGGGGCAGAGGTCAGTGCGGCCCCCCGCGCTGTCCCCCCGGCTCCCCGGGCTGGCACTGACCGTGCCCCGCTCCGCAGGCGGCTGGCAAAGGTGGCGATCAGGGCGTGCTCCTCCGGGCAGGGCTCGGGGCTGCGGCTGTGCTGGCACCTGGCGGGGCAGCGAGAGCAGAGAACAACGGGAACACCGTGAGCAGGGCAGGCTGAGCCCGGGCAGGGGGGACACTGCACACCGGCAGGGGACACTGGGGACAGCCCGGCAGGGTTGGGGTGCCCAGCCCTGCAGGCAGCCGGGGAATTCCTGGGTGTGGCACTGAGTGCTCTGGGCTGGGGACAAGGTGGCACAGCTGGACTGGGTGACCTTGGAGGGCTTTGCCAGCTCAGGGATTCTGGAAATGTTGTAGAATTCCCAGTAAGACCTTTAGGGAAGAGCAGGAGAATCCATCCCCAGCAGCGTTCCCCGTTCCCAGAATCACAGAATCCAGAACCATTTGGGCTGGAAAAGCCCTCCCAGGCCTTCCAGTCCCAGCTGTGCCCAGTGCCCACCGTGTCCCAGCCCAGGGCACTCAGTGCCACATCCAGGGGACACCTGCAGGGATGGGCACTGCCACCCTCCCTGGGCAGCCCTGCCAAGGCCTGAGCACCCTTTCCATGAACAACCCAACCCTTTTTGTGGGCAAACAGCCCCACAACCCCCAAACCACAGCCAAAGCAGGAGGGAAGAGAAAAGGAGACTCAGGGGTGACCTTATCACCCTCTGCACCCCCCTGAAAGGTGGCTGTGCTCAGCTGGGCTGGGCTCTTTCTCCAGGCACTGGCAGAACCAGAGCACACAGCCTCCAGCTGCACCAGGGAAGTTCAGGCTGGATCTCAGGAAAAAGGTTTTTCCAGCAAGGTGATGAAGTTCTGGAATGCTCTGCCCGGGGAGGTGCTGCAGTCCCCATCCCTGGGGGTGTTTAACAAAGCCTGGATGTGGCACTGGGGGCCAGGGCTGAGCTGAGCTCTTGGGGCTGGGCTGGACTCGATGGGCTTGGAGGTCTCTCCCAACCTGGGGGTTGTGTGGGATTCAGTGACTCTGTGATTGTGTGTGACTCTGTGATTGTGTGTGGTTCTGTGATTCTGTGATTGATGTTTGATTGTGTGATTGATCCTGTGATTGTGTGACTCTGTGTGATTGTGTGATTGATTCTGTGATTGTGTGGTTGATTATCTGATTCTGTGATTGATTCAGTGATTCTGTGATTTCTGATCTTATTCTGTGATTCTGTAATTGATTATCTGATTCTGTGATTGACTCTGTGATTGATTCTGTGTGAATTCTGGGAATTCTGTGATTGATTCTGTGATTCTGTGATGGATTGTTTGATTGTGAGTGATTGTGTCATTGATTCTGTGATTGTGTGATTCTGTGTGATTGATTTAGTGATTCTGTGATTGATTCTGTGATTGTGTGATTGTGTGTGAATGATTCAGTGATTGTGTGGTTGATTATCTGATTGTGTGATTAGTTCTGTGATTGTGTGGTTGATTATCTGATTCTGTGATTGATTCTCTGATTCTCTGATTCTGTGGTTGATTCTAGGTTTGTGTCATTGATTTAGTGATTCTGTGATTGATTATCTGATTCTGGGATTGATTCTGTGATTGTGTGATTGATGATCTGACTCTGTGATTGACTCTGTGATTCTGTGATTGACTCTGTGATTGATTCTGTGATTGATTCTGTGATTCTGTGATTGACTGTGATTGTGTGATTGATTCAGTGATTGTGTCATTGATTCTGTGATTCTGTGATTGATTCAGTGATTCTGTGATTGACTCTGATTGATTCTGTGATTGATTATCTGATTCTCTGATTCTGTGATTGACTGTGATTGTGTGATTGTGATTGTGTGATTGATTCTCTGATTCTGTGATTGATTTAGTGATTCTGTGATTGATTCTGTGATTGTGTGATTGTGTGTGAATGATTCAGTGATTGTGTGGTTGATTATCTGATTGTGTGATTAGTTCTGTGATTGTGTGGTTGATTATCTGATTCTGTGATTGATTCTCTGATTCTCTGATTCTGTGGTTGATTCTAGGTTTGTGTCATTGATTTAGTGATTCTGTGATTGATTATCTGATTCTGGGATTGATTCTGTGATTGTGTGATTGATGATCTGACTCTGTGATTGACTCTGTGACTGATTCAGTGATTCAGTGATTGTGTGATTGATTATCTGATTCTGTGATTCTGTGATTGATTCAGTGATTGATTCAGTGATTGATTCAGTGATTGTGTGATTGATGATCTGACTCTGTGATTGACTCTGTGATTCTGTGATTTACTCTGTGATTGATTCAGTGATTGTGTCATTGATTCTCTGACTCTCTGACTCTCTGGCTGACTCTGTGCCCCCTGGCTGCTCTGCAGCAGGGCCTGTGCCAGGCACCCAGCGTTGGGTGGATGCTTTTCTTTGGTTTGAGGCTCCCAAAAGCAAAGCTGCTGCACTTGGAGCATTCCCCTGCACAGGGCTGGCCTGCAGGGGACGTTTGGCAGAGCCAACAGAGCACCTCCCCCTGGCTGCTCTGCAGCAGGGCCTGTGCCAGGCACCCAGCGTTGGGTGGATGCTTTTCTTTGGTTTGAGGCTCCCAAAAGCAAAGCTGCTGCACTCTGGAGCATTCCCCTGCACAGGGCTGGACTGCAGGGGACGTCTGTCAGAGCCAACAGAGCACCCTGAGCAAAGGAGAGATAAAAACTCTGTTTCTGTGCCACCCTGACAGCTTCCTGCAAGAGAGATTTTCTGGGAACACAAGAGATTTTCAGATTTTCTAGAAACCAAAGAAATGGTCCGATTTTGTGGAAACCCAAGAGATTTTTCTGGAGTCTGGAAACCCAAGAGCTTTTAATATTTTCTGGAAACCCAAGAGTTTTTCAGATTTTCTGGAAACCCCATAAATTGTCAGATTTTCTGGAAACCCAAGGGATTGTCAGATTTTTCTGGGACCCAAGAGATGTTCAGATTTTCTGGAGACCCAAGAAAGTTTCATATTTTCTGGAAACGCAAGAGATTTTTCTGGAAACCCAAGAGTTTTTCAGACTTTCTGGACACCCAAGAGATTTATCAGATTTCCTGGACACCCAAGAGATGTTCAGATTTCCTGGAAACCCAAGAGTTTTTCAGATTTTCTGGAAACCCAAGAGTTTTATCAGATTTCCTGGAAACCCAAGAGTTTTTCAGATTTTCTGGAAACCCAAGAGTTCCTGCAGCTCCTCGCATTTCCATCCACCATTCCCTGCAGCTCAGAGAATATTTGACATTTTTAGGAGCACATCTGGCTTCCCAGCAGGAGCCAGGGGGGAAGGGGGACTTGGAGCAGCTCCAGCTGCAATTCCAGCTGCAATTCCAGCTGCAATTCCAGCTGCCAGGAGTGCCAGAGCCTCCCGCAGGGGAAATGAACCCTTCATTTCAGCTCCTGCCCCTCCCCGGGCAGGAGAAGCTGCAGGAAACCCTGGGGAGAGCACTGACACCAGGCAGAGCTGTGGGAGCTGCCAGGGCAGGGGAAAAAGGGAATTGCTGGGGGAAAAGGGAATTTCTAGGGGAAAAAAGGGAATTTCCAGGGGAAAAAATGGAATTTTCAGGGGAAAATAGGGAAGTTTCAAGGGAAAAAGGGAATTTTCCAGGGGAAAATAGGGAATTTTCAGGGGAAAAAAGGGGATTTTCCAGGGGAAAATAGGGAATTTTCAGGGGAAAAAAGGGGATTTCCAGGGGAAAATAGGGAATTTCCAGGGGAAAAAGGGAATTTCCAGAGGGAAAAAGGGAATTTCCAGGGGGAAAAAGGGAATTTCCTGGGAGAAAAGGGAAATTCCAGTGGAATATAGGGAATTTCCATGGGAAAAAAAGAGAGACTTTTTAGGGGAAAAAAGGGAATTTCCTGGGGGGAAAAGGGAATTTCCAGGGGGAAAAAAAAAGGGATTTTTCAGGGGGAAAAAAGGGATTTTCCAGGAGAAAAAGGGGAATTTCCTGTCCCCTCCCTGCCACCTGCACTTCCAGGCCCCAGGTGAGGGATGGATCCAGGCCCCACCTGCTCCAGGTGGGAATTCCAGCCCAGAGAGGGCTGGGAAGGGGCTGGGAGCCACCGGTGCCTGCCCAGGGCTGCCCCGGGGCACCGAGGCTCAGGGGGGCTGGAAATGGCCCAGACAGGGAGCCAGGGCCCCCCCAGAATGCCAGAGCCCCAGAACCCCTGAACAGCAGAATGCCAGAATTCTGGAATTCCAGAACCCCAAACCCCAGAACTCCAGAATCCCAAAGCCCCAGAATTTCAGAAAACCACAATTCCAGAATACAGGAATACAGAACCCCACTACTCCAGAATTCCAGGAGTCCAAAATCCTAGAACCCCAGAATTCCACAACCCTGGAATTCCAGAACCCCAGAATTCCAGAGCCCCAGAACTCCAAAATATCAGAATCCCAGAATTCCAGAACCCCAGAAATCCATAACCCAGAATGCCAGAACACCCGCGTTCCAGAACCCCCGAATTCCAGAACCCCAAAACTCCAGAACCCCGGAATTCTAGAATCCCAGAACCCTGGAATTCCAGAACCCCAGAATTCCAGAGCCCCAGAACTCCATAATTCCAGAACCCCTGAACTGCAGATGCCCAGAATTTCAGATTTCCAGAATCCCAGAACTCCAGATCCCCAGGATTCCAGAACCCCAGAACCCTGGAATTCCAGAACCCCAGAACTCCATAATTCCAGAACCCCTGAACCCCAGAACTGCAGATGCCCAGAATTTAAGATTTCCAGAATCCCAGAACTCCAGATCCCCAGAATTCCAGAACCCCAGAACCCTGGAATTCCAGAACCCCAGAATTCCAGAACCCCAGAACTCCAGATTCCCAGAACTGCAGATCCCCACAATTCCAGAACCTCAGAATCCCATAATTCCAGAACCCCTGAACCCAAACATTCCAGAACCCCAGAACTCCAGAACCCCAGAACCCCAGAATTCCAGAGCCCCAAAACCCCAGAATTCCAGAACCCCAGAACCCCAGAGCCCCAAAACCCCAGAACCCCAGAATTCCAGAACCCCAGAACCCCAGAGCCCCAGAGCCCCAGAACCCCAGAACCCCAGAACCCCAGAATTCCAGAACCCCAGAACTCCAGAACCCCAGAACCCCAGAACCCCAGAACCCCAAATATAACATAATAATTATTTGGTTTTTATTTATTTATATATTTATTTGTATTTCTTTTATTTATATTTATTTATTACCCAGCTCTGCCAAGCACAGCTTTCACCTCGCTGCTTGGCAGTAATATTAATTTATTTATTTACTATATAATATGTATTTATACTATAATATTTATTTATATTATGTTTATTTATATATTTCTTTATATATTTATTTGTATTTATTTATGTTTATTTGTATTTATTTATTGCCCAGCTCTGCCAAGCTCAGCCTGCATCTCAGCAGAAATATTTATTGATTTATTTGTACTATAATGTTTATTTACACTAAAATATTTACTTCTATTCTATTTATCTATTTGCATTTATTTGTATTTATTTATTTATTACCCTCTGGCACTGAGCGGGGCCACCTGGGAGGGGGCACAGGGAAGAGCCGGGGGCACAGCAGCTGGGCAGTGCCAGTGAGGGAAAGGCAAAACCTCCCTGGGCACCCTGGCACTGCCAGGCGGCACCAGCTCAGGCACCAGCAGTCCAGAGAGAGAGAGAGAAACTCCTGCAGGGCATCCTCTGGGAGGGCTGGCACAGCGGGCACAGCCCTGGCACAGCTGGGAACCCTGCTCAGCTGGCACAGCTGGCACAGCCCTGGCACAGCTGGCACAGCTGGAACACCTCCTGTCCCAGCTGGACACCTGCAATCCCAGCTGGCAGGGACTCTGGGGGGCTCAGGAGAGCTGGCACACCTGGCACCCTCTTCCCAGCTGGCACCCCTGACACGCCTGGCACCCCTGGCAGCCCTGGCAGCCCGTGCCCAGCTGGCACCACCCCATGGGGCTCTGTACCTTTTGGTTGGCGTGGCAGCTCCGGAGGACGCGTGGGTCACCATGGCCTCGTTCATGTTGGTCACGGGCCGGGGGGGGCTGCGGGAGACAGGGACCCCGTGAGGGGGCACAAAACCACCAGGAACAACCCAGAACAGACTGGGAGGGCACAAAGCCAACAGGAACAACCCAAACCAGACTGGGAGGGCACAAAGCCAACAGGAACAACCCAAACCAGACTGGGAGGGCACAAAGCCAACAGGAACAACCCAAACCAGACTGGGAGGGCACAAAGCCAACAGGAACAACCCAAACCAGACTGGGAGGGCACAAAGCCAACAGGAACAACCCAAACCAGACTGGGAGGGCACAAAGCCAACAGGAACAACCCAAACCAGACTGGGAGGGCACAAAGCCAACAGGAACAACCCAAACCAGACTGGGAGGGCACAAAGCCAACAGGAACAACCCAAACCAGACTGGGAGGGCACAAAGCCAACAGGAACAACCCAACACAGAGGGACCCCGTGAGGGGGCACAAAACCACCAGGAACAACCCAGAACAGACTGGGATCCTGTCAGGGAGGGGAAAAACCAACGGGGACAGCCCAACACTGCCAGGGATCCTGTTAGAGGGCAAAGAAAACCCAGAACAGACTGGGATCCTGTCAGGGAGGGGAAAAACCAACGGGGACAACCCAAAACAGACAGGGAGACTGGGAGAGGGCATAAAAACCACCAGGGACAGCCCAACACTGCCAGGGATCGTTTTAGAGGGCAAAGAAACAAACCAGCACAGACTGGGATGCTGTCAGGCACAGAGGGACCCCGTGAGGGGGCACAAAACCCTCACGGGGTCCCTCTGTGTTGGGTTGCTGTCATGGAGGGGATGCTGTCAATGAGGGGAAACAGCCCAGCACAGACAGGGATCCTGTGAGGGAGCATAAAAACCAACAGGGAAACAGTCCAACACAGACAGGGATGCTGTCAGAGAGCAGGAAAACAACCCAGGACAAACAGGGTTCCTGTTAGAGAAACCACCAGGGACAACCCAGCAGTGCCAGGGATCCTGTCAGGGAGGAGAAACAGCCCACCAGAGACTGGGAGAGGGCAGAAAAACCAACCAGGAAACAATCCAGCACAGACAGGGATCCTGTTAGAGAGGAGAGAAACCAAAAGGAAAGAGTCCAGCACTGCCAGGGGTCCTGTGAGAGCAGAATTCACACAAGGAAAGAGCCCAGCACTGCCAGGGATCCTGTGAGAGAGCAGGAAAACAACCCAAAATAAACAAGGATCCTGTTAGAGGGCAGAAAATACAAAAGGAAAGAGCCCAGCACTGCCAGGGATCCTGTCAGAGAGGAGAAAATGAAAAAGGAAACAACCCAGCAGTGCCAGGGATCTTGTCTGAGAGCAGAGAAACCACCAGGGACAGCCCAGCACTGGCAGGGATCCTGTTAGAGGGCAGAAAATACAAAAGGAAATAACCCAGCAGTGACAGGGATCCTGCGAGAGAGCAGGAAAACAGCCCAGGACAAACAGGGATCCTGTTAGAGGGCAGAAAATACAAAAGGAAAGAGCCCAGCACTGCCAGGGATCCTGTCAGAGAGGAGAAAATGAAAAAGGAAACAACCCAGCAGTGCCAGGGATCTTGTCTGAGAGCAGAGAAACCACCAGGGACAGCCCAGCACTGGCAGGGATCCTGTTAGAGGGCAGAAAATACAAAAGGAAAGAGCCCAGCACTGCCAGGGATCCTGTCAGAGAGGAGAAAGTACAAAAGGAAATAACCCAGCACAAACAGGGAGAGTGTTAGAGAGCAGGAAAACAACCCAGGGCAAACAGGGATCCTGCGAGAGAGCAGAGAAATGAACAGGGACAGCCCAGCAGTGCCAGGGATCCTGTTAGAAAGGAGAAAATCCAAAAGGAAATAACCCAGCAGTGCCAGGGATCCTGTCAGAGAGCAGGAAAACAACCCAAAATAAACAGGGATCCTGTTAGAGGGCAGGAAATACAAAAGGAAAGAACACAAACAGGGATCCTGTGAGAGGACAGAGAAACAAGCCAAGACAAAGAGGGATCCTGTGAGAGCAGAATTGCCACAGGGCCTGGAGGGGCTCCAGGAGAGCTGCAGAGGGACTGGGGACAAGGCTGGAGGGACAGGAGCCAGGGAATGGCTCCCAGTGCCAGAGGGCAGGGCTGGATGGGATGGGGATTGGGAATGAGGAATTGTTCCCTGGCAGGGTGGGCAGGGCTGGCACAGCTGGGGCTGCCCCTGGATCCCTGGCAGTGCCCAAGGCCAGGCTGGACACTGGCACACCCTGGGGCAGTGGCAGTGTCCCTGCCAGGGCAGGGTGGCACTGGGGGGGATTTAAGCCCCTTCCCACCCAACCCAGGCTGGGATCCCGTGCCAGGGAGCCAGGAGGGACAGAGAGCACACAGATCCAGCTGTGCCAGCCCCGCAGCCAGGCTCAGAGGCCAGGCACAGCTGGCAGTGCCCACAGCCCGTTCTCCCCCTGGAATGAGCAGTGGGAGCAGCAGGAACAGGCTCTGACTGCAATCAGCTTTTTAAAAGAGCCACAGACTCATCCCAGGGGAATCTGCTGCTGCTGGAGCAGCCGGGCTTCACTGGGACGAGGGATGGGGACAGATTTGGGCCTGGGGGAGATGGTTCTGGAGGCACAGAGCCCCAGGGAGGGGTGGGCTGGCACAGACCCAGCCCCAGAGCAGCTGCCAGGATGCCATGGAGCTGCATTCCAGGGAGAACCACCCTGGCATGGCATGGCACAGGGCAGCCAGGAGTCCTGGCCTCTCCCTCCTCCTTTTCCCAGCCTGGAGCTCAGACCTCGCCTCTGAGGTAAAATCCCCCAATTTCCAGCAGAAAGGGGAGATCTGTTCCCTGTGACTCCTGCAGTTCAATAAAAAGAGTTTAAAGCAGGTTGTTGGAGCAGCTCTGGGCTGCTGGGACTGCCTCAGTTTCCCCCCTGAGCCAGGAACAAACCCCTCCCTGCCTGGAAATTGGGGTGACCTGAATTCCCAGGCTGTGCAAGGCAATTAATTGTGCAAATGAAGGAGCCTGAGGAGGGCAAGGTGCCCGGGGTGTCCCTGAGGGCAGGGGGCACAGCTGAGAAAGGCCCTCAGCCCCTCCTGCACAGGCTGAGGTGGAATTTGAATATTCCCAGTTTTTCCTCCTCGTGGGAGGAATGAAAACCACCCCCAGGTCTCTCCTGGCACTGGAGGTGCCCCAGCAGTGCCAGCACAGGGGACAGGCACTGCCCTGGCCCTGCTGCCACCCCAGAGCTGGCACAGCCAGGGGCCTCTGGCACACCTGGGCACGCCTGGGCACACCTGGGCACACCTGGGCTGGTGCCCAGCTCAGCTCTGAGCTCCCCAGGTGCCTCCATGGAGCTGCCCTTTCCTGTGCCTGGCGCCCCTGGTGCCACTCAGGAGCAAAGAGCCCAAAGCCACCCCGACAAAGGAGGCAGAGAAAAATCACAAACAACTCCTGATCCACCAACAATGTAGGTTAAAGACGTCTAATCCAAAAATAGCAGCCTGAATTTTTGCCAGAGGGAAGCATTTCAAACGTGCTGGGACCTGGCAGTGCCTCTCTACCTGCCTGTTCCATGGGCCTGGGCAGGAGGCTCAGGGATTGAGCTCTGTCCTCTGGAAAAGTGCAGATCCAGGGGATTTCAGCAGCAGGAATGACAAATTTCAATGTTCACTTCACAGGGTTTGTAGTCATTTTAAAGACAGTTGAAGGTGATTCTGTTCCAGATGTCAGAAATAAATTAAGGGGAAGTTAAAGAACAATCACAGACCCGAGAATATAAATAGATAATTGGGATTTTACAGATGAGAACTGAGGAAAATCAATCCCTGAGGACCACTGCAACCCCTGCCGATGATCAATACAATTTACTGCCCAGACTGTCGAGTTTCTGAGCCGTTTTATCACCAAACCTCTGCTGGTTTTATCTCTCAGCCAGTTCCTGGGAGTGCCAGGTCCCCAGCAGGGCAGGGAGCACCTCCAGGGTCCCCGTGCCTCCATCCCCTCTGCAGGCTGTGTGGGAAATCGGGAATGCTGGGGTGATCCACAGGCACCGGGGCAGAACACGGCTGGGAGGGGGCTCTGCCCTGCCCTGCTCCACATGGAACGGGGAAAGGGAATGTTTGGGGTGTTCCCTGTGCCGGGCTGCCCGGACTGAGACCCCGAGACAGCCTGAGAACAGCTCAAATATACCCTGAGAACAGCCCAAAACCACCCTGAGAACAGCCTGAGAACAGCCCAAAACCACCCCAAAACCACCCTGAGCATAACCCCAAAAACACCCCGAGAATACCCCGACAACAGCCTGAGAACAGCCCAAGAACTGCTCAAATATACCCCGAGCTCATCCCAAAACCACCCTGAGAACAGCCCGAGAACAGCCTGAGCACATCCCAAAAACACCCCAAGGACAGCCCAAGCACACCCTGAGAACAGCCCAAGCACACCCTGAGAACAGCCTGAGCACATCCCAAAAACACCCCAAGGACAGCCCAAGCACACCCCGAGAACAGCCCAAATATACTACAAGCACACCCCAAAACCATCCCCAAAACAGCCTGAGCACACCCCAAACACGGCCTGAGCACACCCAAGAACACCCTTAGAACAGACCAAGCACACCCCAAACATACCCTGAGAACACCCCAAAAACACCCCAAACCCAAAACAGCCTGAGCACACCCCAAACACGGCCTGAGCACACCCAAGAACACCCTTAGAACAGACCAAACACACCCCAAACATACCCTGAGCTCACCCCAAAAACACCCCGAGAACAGCCTGGGAACATCCCAAACTTACCCTGAGCTCACCCCGAGAACACCCTGAGCACAGCCCAAACATACCCCAAGCATACCCCAAAAACCACCCCGAGCACATCCTGAGGTCACCCCAAGAACAGCCTGAGAACACCCCAAACACTCCCCGAGCTCACCCCAAACACTCCTGAGCCCACCCCTTGATCCTCCTGCACCCCGCGGAGCCGACCCTACACAGCTCTAGGAGCCGATCCTACACAGTTCAGAGAACTGATCCTACAAAGCTCTGGGAGCCGATCCCACAAAGCTCGCGGAGCCGACCCTACACAGCTACGGGAGTCGATCCTACAAAGCACAGAGCCCCGATCCTACAAGGGTCTCGGAACCGATCCTACAAAGCGCGGGGAGCCGATCCTACAAAGCTCAGAGAACTGATCCTACAGAGCTCGGGGAGCCGATCCCACACAGCTCAAAGAACCGATCCTACAAAGGACCGTTCCTACAAAGCTCAGAGAACCGATCCTACACAACTCGGAGCCGACCCAGAGAACCGATCCTGCAAAGCTCGGGGTGCCGATCCTACACAGCTCAAACAACGGACCCTACAAAACTCGCGGAGCTGATCCTACAAAGCACAGGGAGCCGATCGCACAAAGCTCAAAGAACCGACCCTACAAAGCACAGAGACCCGACCTTACAACGCTCTGGGAGCCGATCCCACAAAGCTCAAAGAACCGACCCTACAAAGCTCGGGAACCAAGCCGCGTTCCTGTCCGGGTGATCCTCCTGCACCCCGCGGAGCCGACCCTACACAGCTCTAGGAGCCGATCCTACACAGTTCAGAGAACTGATCCTACAAAGCTCTGGGAGCCGATCACACAAAGCTCGCGGAGCCGACCCTACACAGCTACGGGAGTCGATCCTACAAAGCACAGAGCCCCGATCCTACAAGGGTCTCGGAACCGATCCTACAAAGCTCCGGGAGCCGATCCCACAAAGCTCAAAGAACCAGTCCTACAAAGCTCGGGAAGCCGATCCTACAAGGTTCGGAAATGACCCTACAAAGCGCGGGGAACCGATCCTACACAACTCGGAGCCGATCCCACAAAGCTCAGAGAACCAGTCCTACAAGGCTCGGGGTGCCGACCCTACACAGCTCAAACAACGGACCCTACAAAGCTCGCGGAGCTGATCCTACAAAGCACAGGGAGCTGATCCCACAAAGCTCAAAGAACCGACCCTACAAAGCACAGAGACCCGACCTTACAACACTCTGGGAGCCGATCCCACAAAGCTCAAAGAACCGACCCTACAAAGCTCGGGAAGCCGATCCTGCAAAGCTCAGAGACCCGACCCTACAGAGCACAGAGACCCGATCCCACAGCGCTCGGAGCCGACCCCACAGCGCTCGGAGCCGACCCTACAGGGCTCGGAGCCGACCCCACAGGGCCGGAGCGCCGCCCGGCCCCGGGGCCGCTCCACCCAGGGCCGTTCCCGGCGGGCAGAGCCCGGCCCGGGCCAGGCCCGGGACACCCACCTGCCCTGTGCCCGGTGCCCGGTGCCCGCCGCGCATCCCGGCCCGGCTCCATCCCGGGATGCGCGCACCGCGCCGTTCCCATGGCAACGGGGCCGCCGCGGGAGCGCGCATCTCCCGGGCACCGCCGGCGCAGCCCCGAGAACGCGGCCCGGCTGCTCGGGGGGACCCGCCCGCAGCAACTGCCTCAAAAGATCCATTATTAATATTATTATTATTATTTATTTTTTTAATTATTTTTTTCGATTCTTAAAAAATTTTTAATTTTTTTTGGGTGTTGTTTTTTTTGTTTTGGCTCGGAGCCGACCCCACAGGGCCGGAGCGCCGCCCGGCCCCGGGGCCGCTCCATCCAGGGCCGTTCCCGGCGGGCAGAGCCCGGCCCGGGCCAGGCCCGGGACACCCACCTGCCCTGTGCCCGGTGCCCGGTGCCCGCCGCGCATCCCGGCCCGGCTCCATCCCGGGATGCGCGCACCGCGCCGTTCCCATGGCAACGGGGCCGCCGCGGGAGCGCGCATCTCCCGGGCACCGCCGGCGCAGCCCCGAGAACGCGGCCCGGCTGCTCGGGGGGACCCGCCCGCAGCAACTGCCTCAAAAGATCCATTATTAATATTATTATTATTATTTATTTTTTTTTATTTTTTTTTTTTTTTTTTTTTTTTTTAGTTTTCATTTTCCTGCTTTTTAAGTTTTCCTTTCTTACAAATGTTTTTTTGGTGTTTTTTTTAAAATCTAGCCCACGCTGCTCTGTCGGAGGGAGGAGGAAACACAGCCCACAGCCGCCCGCGAGGATTTCCTTAGCAAACAAACAAAGAAAGACAGAAAAAGAGGCTCACGGAATGAAAAAGCAGCTTGGAAAAAAACCCCAGGCTCACAGAGTCCAGCCTGACTGACCAGCTGCTTATATTTCACTCCATCCTTCCCCCGGGATGAGTTAATCTGAAATAAATTAACAAAAAAGGACAAAACTTTCTCTTCCACACCCAGTATTCACCAAAGTGCACCCACGCCAAGGGGAGCTGCAAAAGCCGGGCTTTAGGGGGGAATATTCTCCTGAATATTGTCCTGAACCCCCCAGAGCCATGGGCAGGGACCCTCGCTCTGCCCCAGGCTGCTCCAGCCCGGCCCTGGGCACTGCCAGGAATCCTCTGGGAATTCTGTGCCCCCAGGGAGGGTTCCCTCCAGTAATTAACAAATTATCCACAGAGTGCCCCTGTAACAGAGACTGCGCCACGAAATGTGGCCTGGGCACACACAAACCAGCCAAATAAAACCCAAATGGCACCCACTCCCCCAGCCCAGGAGCTCTGCGGCTCTAAGCCCAGCTCTGTTAATACCAGAACCAGTCCCAGCAGGGCTGGGCTGGGGGCACCTTGAAATCCCACGCAGCTGCAGCCCCCTTCCACGGGCAGGGACATTTCCCGTGGCTTTATGGCATTAAAAACGAAAAGTTACAACTTCCCGTGGTTGTTTATTCCCGCTCTTGGCCAGGAGATTCCTGACGGGAACGAGCTTGGCTAAGCTGGGCCCTTTGGGGTGCAGCAGGGGTAGCACAGTGGGTGCAGACACGGCCCCGGGAGGGTGAGGATGGCACCAAAGCAAGGCTGGCCTCTCCTGGGGCTGGGGAGGGCACAGAGCCCTCAGCACCCGGGCAGGAGCAGCCCTGTGGCACCGGGCAAGGTTGGGGCAGGAGTGATGGCTTGATGAGGATTCAGAAGAAATTGAAATAAACCCCTCAGAATCAAACCCCCGAGCTGGGGGCCCCTGCTCCTTCTGCTGGGTGATATCCCAATATCTCAATATCACAGTACCCCACATCCAATATCCCAATAGCTCAAAATCCCAATGTCCAATATCCCAATATGTCAATATCACAGTATTCCGTATCCAATATCCAATATCTCAATAGCACAGTATTCCATGTCCAAAATCCCAATATCCAACATCCCAATGGCTCAATAGCACAGAATCCAGTATCTCAATATCACAATACCCCACATCCAATATCCCAATATCCAATATCTCAATATCACAGTATCCACTACCCCAATATCCCAATAGCTCAGTATCACAGTATCCCATATCCAATATCCCAATATCCAATATCACAATATCACAGTATCCAATACCCCAATATCCAAAATCCTAATAACTCAATGGCACAGTATCAATATCCAACATCCCAATAGCTCAATATCACAGAATCCAATATCTCAATATCACAGTATCCAATACCCCAATATCCAAAATCCTAATAACTCAATGGCACAGTATCAATATCCAACATCCCAATAGCTCAATATCACAGAATCCAATATCTCAATATTACAGTACCCCACATCCAATATCCCAATATCCAACATCTCAATAGCACAGTATCCAATATCCCAATATCCAATATCTCAATAGCACAGTGTCCAATATCCCAATATGTCAATATCACAGTATCCAATATCCTAATATCCAATATCACAGTATCCCATATCCAATATCTCAATATTACAGTACCCCACATCCAATATCCCAATATCCAACATCTCAATAGCACAGTATCCAATATCCCAATATCCAATATCTCAATAGCACAGTATCCAATATCCCAATATGTCAATATCACAGTATCCAATATCCTAATATCCAATATCACAGTATCCCATATCCAATATCCAGTATCACAGTATTCCATATCCAATATCCTAATATCCAATATCACAGTATCCCATAGCCAATATCCAGTATCTCAATATCACAGTATCCCATATAAATATCTTATATCCATATCCAGTATCCCAATATCACAGTATCCAATATCCCAATAGCTCAATATCACAGTATCCCATACCCAATATCCCAATATTCAATACCCCAATATCACAGTATCCCATATCCAATATCCCAATATCCAGTATGACAGTATCCAATATCCCAATATCCAATATCTCAATAGCACAGTATCCAATATCCCAATATGTCAATATCACAGTATCCAATATCCTAATATCCAATATCACAGTATCCCATATCCAATATCCAGTATCACAGTATTCCATATCCAATATCCTAATATCCAATATCACAGTATCCCATATCCAATATCCAATATCTCAATATCACAGTATCCCATATAAATATCTTATATCCATATCCAGTATCCCAATATCCAGTATCCCATATCCAATATCCCAATACCCCAATATCACAGTATCCCATACCCAATATCCCAATATTCAATATCCCAATATCACAGTATCCAATACCCCAATATCCAGTATCTCAATACCCCATATCCCAGTATCCCGTATACCCCAATATCCCAATATCCAATAGCTCAATATCACAGTATCCCATATCCAATATCGCAATAGCTCAATATCACAGTATCCAGTACCCCAATATCCAGTATCTCAATATCCCATATCCCAGTATCCCGTATACTGTGTCCCAAATCCCAACATCCAGTATCCCAATATTCAATATCCCAATATCACAGTATCCAATACCCCAATATCCAGTATCTCAATACCCCATATCCCAGTATCCCGTATACCGTGTCCCAAATCCCAACATCCAGTATCCCAATATTCAATATCCCAAATCCCATACCCCATATCCCATACCCTATAGCCCCTATCCCATATCCCACACCCCAATATCCAATACCCCATATCCTGTATCCCCTATCCAATACCCCACACCCCATACCCCATATCCCACACCCCATATCTCACATCCCACACCCCATATCCCATGTCCCACACCCCACATCCCACACCCCAGCAGCGTTCCCTGTGTCCGTGCTGTGCCCGCCGTGGAAAGGCAGGGAAGGAGCTCGGGTGCAGGCAGGCTCTGCTCCAGCAGGGACAGGCAGGGCAGCTGCACACACAGGGACAGAGCTGCCCCACAGCCTGCCACACAATCCCAGATCCTGCCACAGATCCTGCCCCTGCTTCGGATCCCAGATCCTGCTCCACCTGCCACACAATCCCAGATCCTGCCACAGATCCTGCCCCACAGCCTGATCCTGCCACACAATCCCAGATCCTGCCACAGATTCCTGATCCACATCCTGCCACAGATTCTGATCCTGCTTCAGATCCTGCCCCACAGCCTGATCCTGCCAGACAATCCCAGATCCTGCCACAGATTCCTGATCCACATCCTGCCACAGATTCTGATCCTGCTTCAGATCCCGCCCCACAGCCTGCTCCTGCCCCACAGCCTGATCCTGCCAGACAATCCCAGATCCTGCCACAGATCCTGTCCCACAGCCTGATCCTGTCCCACAGCCTGCCACAGATCCCGCTCCTGCTCCGGATCCCAGATCCTGCTCCTGTCCCACAGCCTGCCACACATCCTGTTCCTGCTCTCAAATCCTGCTACAGATCCCAGATCCTGTCCCATATCCTGCTGCACATCCTGCTCCTGCTCCCAGATCCTGTTCCAGATCTGCTCCTGCTCCCAGCTCCTGCTCCTGGTTCCTACTCCTGCTCCAGCTCTGCAGTGGAACAGCAGAAAGAACACTCCTGGAAAAACCAAGCCCACAGGTCACCCCTGCCATGGCAGGGACACTGCCACTGCCCCAGGGTGTCCCAGGGTCCAGCCTGGCCTTGGGCACTGCCAGGGATCCAGGGGCAGCCCCAGCTGCTCTGGGAATTCCATCCCAGCCCCTGCCCACCCTGCCAGGGAACAATTCCTAATCCCAATCTCCCATCCAGCCCTGGCATGGGGTGGCTGTGCCACCTCCATGACACTTTAAAATCAAAGATTTAATGCCAAAATTTACATTAGGTGGGTCTGGAGTCCATCCCAAGCCCCCAGGGAGGTGATGGAGCACTTGAAATGATTTCTCCCAGAAAAAGTGCTCCATGCCAAGCCCATGTCTGCTTCAGCAGGCACACACAACCAGCAGGTGCCATCATTCCCCACCCCACACTCTGCCATCCCAGAAAAAGGGCAGCCTCTGTGAGGTTGCATTCAGTGAGCTGGCACCTCAACCCAAACATGATCTGCATGGAATCACTCTCTGACAGCCAGGAAACTCCCACCCAGACAGAATTCCTGAAAAAAACCCAGGAAAATCCTTCCCAGCCCGAGTTGTGCCCCATCCCCAGCCCAGGGTACTCAGTGCCACACCCAGGAATTCCCTGGACACCCCAAACCTCCCTGGGCAGCCCCTGCCAAGGCCTGAACACCCTTTCCATGGGCAAATTCCTCCTGGTGCCCACCCTGAGCCCTCCTTGAGGCCATTTCTGCCCGTCCTGTCCCTGTCCCCTGGGAGCAGAGCAGCAGCTCCAGCCCGGAGGAGGATGCAGGGAGATCAGGGAATGCAGAGTGCCCCAAGCCAGCAGGAAATTGCAGAATTTCCATTTCTGCTATCACTGCCCCAGCCTGGCTGCAGGGATGCAGGTGAAGGTGGCTGCAGAAACACTCCCTTATCCCTGGGAACGTGAGGGGAGCAAATCCCTGATTGCCTCAGGGATGCACATCTGGGGCTGAACAGTGGATGCAGCAAAATCCCTGACCCTGAGGCTCCACTCACATTTCTGCCTGCATTTTTCACATCTGCTAAAGCAGTGAGAAGCACTGAGATAACAGAGCTTCCACCACTCAGGGAGCACCAGCCTGATGCAGTTCTGGGTGGATTTAAAAACCACTCTTGTCCTGGTCTTAAAGGTGCAAATCCAGCACCACCTGGGTAATATTCTAATTATTTCCTCACATTCACTATTTAAAAACGTCTTGTTTCATTGTTGTGGCTGCCCCTGGACCCCTGGCAGTGCCCCAGGCCAGGCTGGACAGGGCTGGGAGCACGTGGGACAGGGGAAGGTGTCCCTGCCACGGCAGGGGTGGCACTGGTGGCCTTTGAGGTCCCCTCCATCCCAAACCTGGGATTCTCTGATTTTCACATTCCATATTCATTACTCTGAAGGTGCCTCCCTCCAGCTCCTGCTCCCTGCCAAGCCCATCTGCCAGAGTTCCAGGATTATACAGTAACAGCTCCAGAATAACAGAATTTCTCTCTTATTGGTGTTTTTAGAGCCATCCAAGCTTTCCTGAAGCCCTGGGGGTTATCCTGCATTCCCCGAGTCCTTGGCTGGGCACTGCCCACATCCCCAAACCCATCCCCAGCCCCTGAACACCTCACTGGTCCCTGCCAGGGTTTTCCAGGGCCCCAGCACCACAGGGAGCCTCTCCTGCTGATGCTCCTGGGTCCTGTCACCATCCCGGGTTACAAAATCCCCCCAGAAATGCACGTTCAGCCTCCTGCAGACCACGAGCCCCAAAAGCTGCTGTGAGCCATCCTAGATCCAAACCCCCTGGCACAGATTCCTCCC
This sequence comes from Passer montanus, assembly GCF_014805655.1. Lineage (NCBI taxonomy): Eukaryota > Metazoa > Chordata > Aves > Passeriformes > Passeridae > Passer > Passer montanus. Next base: position 311,469 of record NW_024366871.1, on the reverse strand, counting down.
CAAAAACCCTGCCCACATCTCCTGCTGGGTGGGGTCTGCTCTATCTTCCAGTGCTCATAATTAACACCCCCACTCGTTAATGTAAATGAACCCCGCAGAAAGTGTGGGAAATAAATCTGTAGAAAATTTTAAAAACTTGACAGGAAGTTTATATAGTGTGTATTTGTATGCAAACTTTGAGAGAAAAAAATGTTAACTTAGAAATATTATAAAAATATAAAAATTATAAATAGTATAATATTAGAAATATTATAAAATAGGATATTGTTGAAAGAAAAATTGAATTAAAAATAAATTATATTAGAAATATTATAAAATAGGATATTGAGAGAAAAATTGAATTAAAAATAAATTTTAAAAGATGGTTTTATAAAAAAGATTAGATATTTTAGAGAAGTAGAATTATAAAAGAGATACTGTATTAGGATTAATAAAGTATAATTTAAAATAATTAGTTTTAAGACATTTATAATACAGAGTGGTAAAAGTTGATAAATTTAAAAATGTTTATAAGCTAAAAAATATTTCTAGTGTACTGTAATTAGGAAATAGTTAATTGTTGATGGTGATAGTGTGAATTGTAATGCTTGCATTGGTTTGGTTTTTATATGAGATTGAAAATAGAATAAAAGTTTCTGAAATGTTTTTTAGTCACCCCATCTCTAAATAAAAAATTTACATATTTTTTTATATTTCTTTGGGGAACTGGGAAATCTCCTCAGGGTGCAGCTGGGACTGAAGACACAGACAGGGAACTGCAGCATCTCCTGGGATCACCCCAGAACCCCAAACCCTGGGGAGGGAGAAGATCCCACAGCAGCAGGGCCCACCTGAGCCTGGCAGCACTGACAGAACCAGAGCACACAGCCTCCAGCTGCACCAGGGAAATTCAGGCTGGATCTCAGGAAAAAGGTTTTTCCAGCAAGGTGATGAAGTTCTGGAATGCTCTGCCCGGGGAGGTGCTGCAGTCCCCATCCCTGGGGGTGTTTAACAAAGCCTGGATGTGGCACTGGGGGCCAGGGCTGAGCTGAGCTCTTGGGGCTGGGCTGGACTCGATGGGCTTGGAGGTCTCTCCCAACCTGGGGATTGTGGGAATTTGGGAATTCCCAGGGACCAGGGAGGTGGTGGAGTCCCCATCCCTGGATGTATTGAAAAAGAACCTGGATGTGGCACTGGGGGCCAGGGCTGAGTTCAGGTGTTTGGGCTGGGTTGGACTCCATGGTCTTGGAGATCTCTTCCAACCTGGGGATTGTGTGGGATTGTGGGAATTCTGTGAATCCTGATCCTCACCTTGTCCCCAGCCCAGGGCACTCAGTGCCACATCCAGGGGACACCTGCAGGGATGGGCACTGCCACCCTCCCTGGGCAGCCCCTGCCAAGGCCTGAGCACCCTTTCCACAGCTCATTGCTGCCCCTGTGCCAAACCTCAGCCTGGAAACCATTCACAAAACTCCTAACTCATTGTTTACATTCCTTCTTCCCACTTTTGTGTTTCCTCCCTCCCTCAAAGAGCACAGCTGGGGTTTTTCCCCTTCCAAGTCTTGTTTTTCCCTGGAACCTTTGGCCAAGTATTGTTAAACTCCCCTAGTTATTAATATTGCCATTCTTTATTTACTCAGCTGCAGCAGAGCTCAGCTTTCCTGGATTCTCTGCCCCTGTTTATTTGTGGGTGCTGATTCCCTCACCCAAATCAAACACAACCAACCCCTGGGCACCCTAAGAGTGACTCCCTGGGGCCTGCAGCAATTCCTGTCTGGAGCTGGGTTCCGCAGAAAACCTCCCTGCCTCCAGCCCCTCACACCATGCCAGGGGGGTTTATTGCTATTTTTGTTATTTTTGTTGTTTCAGTGGTGGCACGGAGGCCTCGTGTCCCTCACACCAACCCCACTGGGTCCTTTTTGTCCCTGGGATGTCCCTGGGACATGAATCCCTGCTGCCAGGCTCTGTGCACAGGTCAGTGCCTGCTGTCCCAGAGCTGTCCTTGCCCAGCAGGCCCCGTGTCCCCATCCTGTGCCTTTTTAGGGCATTGGGTTTGTATTTAATTAAAGCTCTCAGCACACAGCAGATGCCTCTGAGCTGCTGCCAGGAGTGTCTGGGCAGCTGTCCCTGTCCCCACGTCCCTGTCCCTGCAGGAGCTGTCCAGCCCTGTCCCTGCAGGAGGTGTGACATGTCCCCATGTCCTTGTCCCTGCAGGAGCTGTCCAGCCCTGTCCCCACTGTCCCTAGGAACAGGAACGGGAACGGGAATGGGAACAAGAATGGGAGTAGGAGTAGGAATAGGAGTAGGAATGGGAATAGTGATGGATCAGGAAGGAAAAGGCAGGATTGGAGCAGGAAGGAAAGGCAGGGATGGGTCAGGAAGGGGAAGAAAATGTCTGGTTGGGAAGGGAAAGGAAATGCCAGGTTGGGAAGGGAAAGGCAGTGATGGGTTGGAAGGTGAAGGAAATTTCAGGCTGGGACGGAAAGGAAGTGATGGGTAGGGAAGGAGAAGGAAATGCCAGGTTGTGAATGAAAGCAGTGATGGCTTGGGAAGGAAAGGCAGTGATGGGAAGGGAAAGAAAAGGCCATGAGCTGCTGAGAAGGAGCAGGCCATGAGCTGTGGAGAAGGAACAGGCCATGAGCTGTGGGGATGGAACAGGCCATGAGCTGTGGGGATGGAACAGGCCATGAGCTGTGGGGATGGAACAGGCCATGAGCTGTGGAGATGAAACAGGCCATGAGCTGTGGGGATGGAACAGGCCATGAGCTGTGGAGATGAAACAGGCCATGAGCTGTGGGGAAGGAACAGGCCATGAGCTGTGGACCATGGAGAGCCCTGTCCCTGGGCTCTGATGAGCCATTTGCCTGGAGAAGGGGATGAACTCCTGAGAAGCCACTCCAGCTCTGAACTGAGCAGCAGGACTGACCCCTGGGCTCTCTCCAATTCAAGTGCAACTGCCCCAAGGAAAGCAGAGCAGCATTTATATTCCATGGACTCAGACCAATCCCTCCCTGCACCAAGGCAGCTCTGGGAGAGGGATTCCCTGAGGATTCCCAATCCCCAGGGAGGCAGGAGCTGCAGGGAACCAGCACAGAGCAAAGCAGCAATCAGCCCCAAGCTGGGCTGGGAGTGCAGCTGCTGGTGCAGGTCTGCAGCTCTACACTGCTCACACCAGCAGGAAAAGCTCTGCAGCTCTCACCTGTCCAGCATTTTGGCATTTTAGCCTCCAGCCTGTCCTTAAGGAAGGCCACACTGTTCAAGGAGGAAGCAGAGGAGGCACTCAGTGGAAGCAGGGGTCTGGGCAGGGCAGGGCAGCACAGCCTGGGGTGGGCACAGGGACATCCCCGTCCCAGCAGCTGGCTCTCCACTCGGGGACTGGGGCACAGCCACCACTGCCAGGGGAAGCTGCTGTTAAATACAAGCAGAGAGCAGCTCCCCTCACCCTCAGCTGCAAATGGCTCCACCCTCGTGGCAATGGGAGTGCTCCACTCTCCTGGAACGAGATCCCAGTGCTGCTCCTCCTCGCCCTCTCCTACAGATGGGAACAGTTCCCCCCAGCCTCTGGAAAAGGATTTCAGTTTGTTTGGGCCTTTTTCTCTCCGTTTTTTCCTTCTGAGGTGAAATCTGGCAGAGGGGGGGAGCAGAGTGGCCTCGGGCTGCTCAAACCAACACCAGTGCAGTGCTTTCCCCCCGAGCCATCCCACCAGCTCCACAGGGAGGTGACAGCAGCAGGGTGACAATAATGCCATGGGGAGGGGACGTGGATGTGAGGCCAAGGCCCCACGTGTCTGACACGGTGTTGTTTATCTAATTTAACTTCCAATAAATGAGAAAACTGATCCAACACAGGGAGGAGTGGCAGGTGCCACTGCTGGGGACGGGGGTGGCAGGGCTGCAGGCAGGACACAGCCAGGCCTGGCTGCAGCTGCACCAGACCCCCCTGCAGCCCCGAGACCCCTCAGAGCCCCAGAGGGCTCTCCAGAGCAACATTTACAGCAGAGCAGAGAAAAACCTGAACTGCACTGCGGGCCCAGGGCTGCTCCCTGCCTGGGCCCAGGGCTGGGGAGGGGGCTCGGGAGTGGGGAGGGGGCTCAGGGGTACTCACACCATGGGGGTGAGGTCTGGGGGGTCAGAAGTGGGGAGGGGGCTCAGGGGTACCCACACCAGGGGGGGCAGGTTT
>NW_024366871.1:303577-307229 GCF_014805655.1 Passer montanus | reverse complement strand
TCAGGGGGGGCTCAGAGACTAAAGGGGGCTCAGGAGGGGGCTCAGGTACTCACACAGTGTGGGCCAGGTCTGGGGGCTCAGGAGGGACTTAGGTCTGGGGAGGGGGCTCAGGAGAAGATTCAGGGGTGAGGAGGGGGCTCAGGAGTGGGGAGAGGGCTCAGAAATGGGGAAGGGGCTCAGAGGTGGGGAGGGGGCTCAGTACTCACACGATGTGGGGCAGCTCAGGAGGGGTTCAGGGGTGAGGAGGGGGCTCAGAGGTGGGGAGGGGGCTCAGTACTCACACGATGTGGGGCAGCTCAGGAGGGGTTCAGGGGTGAGGAGGGGGCTCAGAGGTGGGGAGGGGGCTCAGTACTCACACGATGTGGGCCAGGTCCAGGGGTCTCTCGGGCTGCTCGGGGAACAGCGGCCGGGGCGGGTCCCTGCTGGGCACACAGCCCAGGGATTTACTGATGGCATGGCTCAGCTTCTTGGCCGGGGATTTCTGGGGACAAACAGCACAGTGAGTCTGGGGGTTTGGGGACAAACACAGGAGAGTCTGGGGGTTTGGGGACAAACACAGGAGAGTCTGGGGGTTTGGGGACAAACAGCACAGTGAGTCTGGGGGTCTGGGGACAAACACAGGAGAGTCTGGGGGTTTGGGGACAAACAGCACTTGGGGGAACAAGCACAGGTGAGTCTGGGTTTTTTTGGGGGAACAAGCACAGGTGAGTCTGGGTTTTTTGGGGGGACAAGCACAGGTGAGTCTGGGTTTTTCTGGGGGAACAAGCACAGGTGAGTCTGGGTTTTTTGGGGGGACAAGCAAGGTGAGCCCTGGAAGGAAGGGCAGGGGCAGGCACACACAGCTGGGGCAGGCACAGAGGGCACAGGAGCAGAATGCCCAGCACTGCTGGGAAATCAGGGCAGGCACTGCTCTTGGAATGAATTCTGGGAGGCTTTGAAGGGCTCTGATGGTGGAAATTGAAAGTTTTAATAAAATTACGGAAGATTAGGAAATAAACCAATTACCTGGGGGCTCGCTCAGGAATTACCCATCCAATTAAGGGATTTTTAGCTCACTTTCTGAACACAGAGGGGCATTTGAGGGGAGGAACAGCCACTTTCCCAATTTCTGTCCTTTACGGGCAAAGCCAAGGTGGGGCAGTGCTGGGAGGGGCAGGAGTGACTTTATCTCCTTCCACAACTCCCTCAGTTGTGCTAAATTATTATTGGCACTGCTAGAAGTGAAGGGATGGGACTATTTTCAAGCCAAGAATTATTTATTTCCTAGATAAATATTGATCTCAGAGGCTGTGAGGTTTTAGAGGAGCAAGAATTGGGCTGTGGTTTAAAAGCAGTCACAAGTTTCTTTGTTACACGGCAATATGTAACTTTCTAAACTAACAGTTGCCACAGGATTTATTTTACTTTTTTAACCTATTACTTCTGCTGTACTATGGATACTTTTATTTAATGGACTTTAACTCACAGGCACACATGCTTTTATTATGATTTCTAAACTCAGTTTATTCCATACAGCCTCACCTTTTCATGATAAACCCTTCACTATTTTACCCAACACAGTTTCCCTCTTACTTAAGGGATATTCTTGCTTACAACTACAGAAACACACATTTATGATTTTTCTGCTAAATGTCTGTGTACTGCATTTTTACACTGTATTTTTATATTGTATTTTTACATTTAAATTTTTACATTGTATTTTTACATTTGCATTTTTACACTGTATTTTTACATTTACATGTTTACATTAACCTCAGTGTCCTCTAAGGCTGCAGATTAAACTCTTTAGTGCCTGCAGAAGTTTTTGTTTTTCTGATTCTCACATTAAATGGCCTCACGGGATTGGTGACCCTGGGTCCTTGGCAGTGCTGGTGACACCCACAGGAATGACCAAAAATGGGGTTTAAACCCCAAACTGAGTTACAAAATTAATTCTGAAAATGCTGCTGCTCTCACCAAGCTCCAGCAGTGACATGGAACCCTGGGGATGGTCTTTCCCAACCCTAAAAATTCCATAATTCCAAGGTCATGGCAGCTCAGCCATTACCTGGCAGCTCCTCCTGCTCCTCACTGACACCCCAGGAAAGGGCAGCCCTGGCTAATTATTGCTGTGGCATTAATTACTGCTGTGGAATTAATCACTGCTGCTGTCCAATGCTCCGAAGTGCAACTGGGACCAGCTCCCAGGGGCATTCACATGGAAGTTCAGATTGCCACTGGCTCAGAAGGAGTTACAGCAAACACCACCACTGGCAATTAGTGATAATTAGCACCAGTTACTACCACGGCGTCAATCCCTGCTGATGTCCAGCCTGCCCTGGGCATTCCTCATTCCTTCCAGCCCTGGAGTTCTCGTTTCTCCATCCTGGGAGCAGCAGGATTGTGTGAAGGCTCTGAGAGCCTCTGGATGCAGGGAACGGGAGCTTGGTCACCCCAATGTCATCAGATCCTGAAGGGTTTGTGTGGAAGGGACCTTGAAAGCTCAGCTCATCCCACCCCTCTGCTTTACTTCCTTGGAAACCCTATGGAAATCACAATTTGATTTTGTGTCACTCACTGACCCCAGAGAGAATTTAAATTGTGCACACAGATGTGATTCCTCCAAACTTACAACCCTCATTTTCCTAAATGAACTCCTCGCCTGCTGAAAATACCCACATTTATTTCTGCCTGAATTTGTTCATTTGAGGGACTGGGGACAAGGCTGGAGGGACAGGGCACAGGGAATGGATCCCTGGGTTGACTGGGGACAGAGATTGGGAACGAGGAATTGTTCCCTGTGAGGGTGGGCAGGGCTGGCACAGGGTGCCCAGAGCAGCTGGGGCTGCCCCTGGATCCCTGGCAGTGCCCAAGGCCAGGCTGGGCACTGGGACACCCTGGGGCAGTGGCAGTGTCCCTGCCAGGGCAGGGGTGGCACTGGGTGGGCTCTGAGGTCCCTCCCAACTCAAACCACATGATTAAACACTAATTAACAATCAGGAACACCCCTGGCACTGAGCTTCCCTCCAGGATGTTCAGCCAGAGCAGCTCCTTGCCCTCCCCTGCTGCCCCAGTGCCAGCTTTGTCCCCAGCACTTTGGGACAGCCCAGTGTCACCCTGGCCCCAGCAGTGCCCAGGGAGTGAGGACAGCCCCGAACTGCCCCAGGGCAGGCTCAGGGTGGGCACTGGGAACAATTCCCACCTGGGAAGGGCTGCCCACGCCTGGCACAGCTGCCCAGGCTGGGGGGCACTCCCCATCCCTGCAGGGTTTGTGGCACTTTGGGACAGGGACAGTGGTGGCCTGGGCAGGGCTGGGGGAGGTTGGACTCAAAGGTCTCACAGGGCTTTTCCAGCCCAAGTGAATCCAGGATTCCGTGATTTTATAAATGTTACAAAACCCACAGGATCAGCTTCCTGAGATCCCTTCTTCAGCAAACTCAGCCTTTCCACACCTGCACCCCTCAGGGAAGGACACTCACCTTTGGCTCACATCTACCAACCAACACTCAGACAAATTCCTGCTTCTCTCTCTCCCTGCGTGGGATAATAAAACCCTTGGCAAAGATTTGCCTCTGGTTATTGTAAGGGTTTAGGGAACCAAGAATTCTCCTAAATCCTTCCGGGATGGGCACTCCAACCCTCCCTGGGCAGCCCCTGCCAAGGCCTGAGCACC
>NW_024366871.1:267656-303435 GCF_014805655.1 Passer montanus | reverse complement strand
GCACTGAAGGTGCCCCAGCAGTGCCAGCACAGGGGACAGGCACTGCCCTGGGCCTGCTGCCACCCCAGAGCTGGCACAGCCAGGGGCCTCTGGCACACCTGGGCACACCCAGGCTGGTGTCCAGCTGCTGGCACAGCACCCCCAGGGCCTTTCCCAGCTGGTTTTGGGTGTTTGGGGATGCCCTGGCAGCTGCTCCCATGCCCATTTCCATGCACATTCCCTCTCCCATGCCCATTCCGGGGCTGCTCATGCCCTCTGCTGGCCCCCAGCCCGTTTCCAGGAGGGGCCAGCAGAGCCCCGCGGGAATTCAGGTGGGATGGGGAATTCAGGTGGGCAGGAGATTCAGGTGGGCAAGGGAATGAATTCAGGTGGGAGGGGAATTAATTCAGGTGGGCAGGGAATTAATTCAGGTGGGCAGGGAATGAATTCAGGTGGGCTGGGAATGAATTCAGGTGGGCAGGGAATTGATTCAGGTGGGCAGGGAATGAATTCAGGTGGGCAGGGATGGGGACATCACTCCTGAGAGCCAAACCCCCTCCCAGGGCCATGGGACAAACAAACCCTTCCCTGACCCAGGGACGGGGCACCTGAGGCGTTTAAAAACCTTTGTTCCATTCTCAGCCTCATCTCTCTAAGGCACAAAGTAAAATATTATCAGCTCATTCTGTAAGTAAAAACTTGTCAGCTCTTACCCCAGCACACACGAACACCCCAAAGCCAATCACCTGCAATTGCCCCTCGTGGCTCCTGACACAGCCTCCAGTTCTATTTCACACTTCTGTTTCTCCAAAATGTCTAGTTTTATTTGTCAGCTGGGTCCACGTCCCTGCACTTCATGGCATCCCCTGCCTTTGGATGGTTTTCATTTTGGTCAAATTTTTAATTTTTTTTTTTCAGTATCCATGCCATTTCATTCATATCTTCCCCTCAGTGTTCTGTCTTCCTCCTTGTTTTTTCCTCCTAATTTTGCAGTATCTGTCAGGCTGGTTTTGCCATGTTTTGGTCCTTTTCACTCATTTCCTCCCAGACCAATCCCTTGGAGTCACTGAACTGCCAAAGTTCCTTTTTTTTTTTCAGTTTCATTTCATTGATCCTATCTCCTTTCCAGAGCAAGCCTTTCTTTTGTGTTTTCAAGATTTCATTTCCTTTCCTGAAAGGAGATTTCTTCTTTGAAACTTATTTCTATTTCCATTTCTCTCCCAACAGTATCTTTCCTGTTCCATAGGATTTCCAAGTCAACATTTCTCATTTTGAAGTTGACATACAAACACATACACAGATGTATGTAGGGATGTATAGACACATCCTATATGAATGAAATGAATTATAAATATGAAATTTTCCACAACTCCATTTCCCACACTCCAGTGCTGTTCTCATCCCATGGAAACCCTTCCCAAGGGATGCCAGAGGGACAGAAATCCCAAATATTGCATTACTGACAGCAGGGAGGGGTCCAGCTCCCAGCCCAGGATGGGTGAGCCTGGAATTCCCAGTGCCACCTTGCCCAGGTGGCACAGAGCAGCCCAAATTAACCCTTTCTAGTCCTCTGCCTCCTGCTGTGGGTGAGACTCCTCCCTGCCCGAGGCTCCTCAGTGAAACCCAAACTGAAACAGCCCAAAAAAGAACTTTTGGGGAGTGTTTCAAGGTTTGCACCCCTCCAACAGGCCCCAACGAGCAGCAAAACCACTCCTTAAAAACAGGTTTTTACCTGAGCTTGTCCATAGAAAATCCCTATGGTGACAGATTTTAATTTATTTTATCACTGTGTTAAATCTATAGAGGTATATAAAATATCTCAGTGCTATGTGCAGCAAAAAATGACCAAAGGTACCTCAGAACTTTGGGAAAAAGAAGCTATAAGTATGTAAATAATAATAATAATAATAATAATAATAATAACAACAACTATTATTATTTATAGTGTAAATAATATATATTGTATGTGTGCATATATATGTATATATACATATATGTACATATATATTGTATTGTATGTATATATAATATGTAAATAATATATGAATATGTATGTAAATATAATCTACTGTATAGGAAAAAATGACCAATGGTACCTCAGAATTTCAGGAAAAAGAAGCTATAAGTATGTAAATAATAATAATATATATTTTTAATATTTTTATATATAATGTAAATAATAGATCTATTGTATGTGTGCATATATATGTATAAATACATATATATGTATATATAATATGAAAATAATATATAAATATGTATGCAAATATAATCTACTGTATATATATGTATGTACCTATTGTATGCATATATATATGTAATAATATTAACAATATAGTAATATTTATGATATTAATATAAATAATACTGTTTACTATTAACAATGTAGTAATATTTATGTAAATAGTGTTACCAATAAGTATATTGATCATATTTATCATAACTGTGGAGATATTTATTACTGAGCTCATTCTGGGTCACAAACACTGAAAACCCACCAGGGAAGGCTGAATGAGGGTGAAAAGCCAGCAAAGAACATTTCTTGTTTTGCTGCAGAGCAGCAGCCCCTTCACCCAGGAACTCTGCAGAGTGAGCTCACAGGGGCTCACACAGGCCAAACACAAAATAAGGAATTTTTTATAATTTAAAAATTTAAATTTTCACAAAATTGACGTGAACGACTTGGAGAAGTTAAAATAAAATATTAAAAGGATGGCACTGGATGAGCTTGAATGTCCCTCCCCACCCAAAGCATTGCAGGTTTCCATCATTTACACCTCTCTTTGTATCAAAAATCCCAGCCTGGATTTCTATGTTTTTAAGGGAATAATAACCTCCTGTTAGGTGGGATTAAACATTCCAGAAGTTTATTACCCACAAATTATAAAAAGGACAACAGAATTTTCCTTGGCCCCCCAACTCCTGCCTGCTCTTCAGCCCAATTTCCTAAATGAAACAGTGATGCTCTAATGACTCTTCCTTCTGAAGAAAACTATTAACTATAATCCTATCATCATCTGAATTCTCTTTGAATCAGGGGAAGGTTGGGCTTATCTTGTGCCATAAAATGGGTTTTTCTCCATAAAATTGCCTGCAATTCCTTGAGCTGTGGTGATCATCCTGCCATCAAACTGCACTTTACTGCTCAGGTCCCTCCTGTGAGGCTTCTCAATTTAGAGTTCTGCAGAAATATATTTACAGATGGTGGGAGAAGGAGAGAAAAATGCAGCAATTGTGCCATTCTCTAGAGATGCCCCTGGATAAAGTCCTGCCAGAGCAGCACTCAGGGTCACTGGCTGGTTTTTCTGGGAGGAGCAGCCCCTACAACAGTGGAATTCCAGAAGCCCAGGGGGTGGGAAAGCCCTCAGGACCACCCAGTCCCAGCTGTGCCCATCCCCACCTTGTCCCCAGCCCAGGGCACCGAGTGCCACCTCCAGGAACTCCTGGGGCACCCCCAGGGCTGGGCACTGCCACCCTCCCTGTGCCCTCTGCCCCATCCTGGGCTGTTCCCTGGGCTTGGTGTGACCCCGGTGCAGGACCCAGCTCTTGGCCTTGCTGTCCCCCAGCCCAGTGGCCCCAGCCCATGGATCCAGGCTGTCCTGGTCCCTCTGCAGATCCACATGCCACCCCGGGGGCTGTCCCTGAGCTGAGCCAGGCTGGTGCCCCCCATGCCCTGGAGGTGTTGGGCAGCCCCTGGTGCCCAGCTGGATGTGCCTCCATGCCAGCTTTGGCAGCCAGGAATAAACAACAAACCCACCCCAGTTCCCTGTTCACAGCCTTTGGGGTTTGGAAAAGCCCCTGGAGCAGCTCTGCTCCAGACCCTGAACGTGCCTGAGGGAATCAGGAGAGGCTGCTCTGCATCCAGGTACTGAGGGGGAACATCCTCAGCAGGAGGAACATCCTCAGCAGGAGGAACATCCAGGTACCCAGTGCCCCTGGATAAAGTCCTGCCAGAGCAGCACTCAGGGTCACTGGCTGGTTTTTCTGGGAGGAGCAGCCCCTACAACAGTGGAATTCCAGAAGCCCAGGGGGTGGGAAAGCCCTCAGGACCACCCAGTCCCAGCTGTGCCCATCCCCACCTTGTCCCCAGCCCAGGGCACCGAGTGCCACCTCCAGGAACTCCTGGGGCACCCCCAGGGCTGGGCACTGCCACCCTCCCTGTGCCCTCTGCCCCATCCTGGGCTGTTCCCTGGGCTTGGTGTGACCCCGGTGCAGGACCCAGCTCTTGGCCTTGCTGTCCCCCAGCCCAGTGGCCCCAGCCCATGGATCCAGGCTGTCCTGGTCCCTCTGCAGATCCACATGCCACCCCGGGGGCTGTCCCTGAGCTGAGCCAGGCTGGTGCCCCCCATGCCCTGGAGGTGTTGGGCAGCCCCTGGTGCCCAGCTGGATGTGCCTCCATGCCAGCTTTGGCAGCCAGGAATAAACAACAAACCCACCCCAGTTCCCTGTTCACAGCCTTTGGGGTTTGGAAAAGCCCCTGGAGCAGCTCTGCTCCAGACCCTGAACGTGCCTGAGGGAATCAGGAGAGGCTGCTCTGCATCCAGGTACTGAGGGGGAACAGCCTCACCCAGGAGGAACAGCCTCACCCTCAGGAGGAACATCCTCACCCTAGGAATGTTCCTGCCCAAGAGAAGCCCTTACCCAGGAGCAGTGCCCTGCCCAGGAGTGCCCCTTACCCAGGAGGAGCACCCTTACCAGGAGAAGCCCTTACCCAGGAGCAGTGACCTCACACCCAGGAGGAGTGATCCTGTCCATGAGAAGCCCTTACCCAGGAGGAATGCCCTGCCCAGGAGCAGTGCCCTGACCCAGGAGTGCCCCTTACCCAGGAGCAGTGGCCTCACCCCCAGGAGTGCCCTGGCCAGGAGGAATGCCCAGTCCTAGGAGCAGTGCCCTGCCCAGGAGAAGCCCTTACCTAGGAGGAGTGCCCCTTATCCAGGCCCTTACCCAAGAGTGCCCTTGACCCAGGAGCAGTGGCCTGACCCCCAGGAGGAATGTTCCTGCCCAGGAGGAATGTTCCTGCCCAAGAGAAGCCCTTGCCCAGGAGGAATGCTCTGCCCAGGAGTGCCCCTTACCCAGGAGCAGTGCCCTGACCCAGGAGGAAGCCCTGACCTAGGAGGAGTGCCGTGCCCTGGAGGAAGACCTAACCCAAGAGTGCCCTGCCCAGGAGCAATGCCCCTTACCCAGGAGTGCCCTTACCCAGGAGTGCCCCTTACCCAGGAGCAGTGCCCTTACCCAGGAGGAATGCCCTGACCAGTAGGAGTGCCCTGCCCAGGAGCAGTGCCCTGCCCAGCAGTGCCCTTACCCAGCAGTGCCCTTACCCAGGAGCAGTGCCCTGCCCAGCAGTGCCCTTACCCAGGAGGAGTGCTCCTTCATCTGGTGCTGGTTGCTGTGGGGCAGTGCCCTTACCCCCCTTACCCAGGAGGAGTGCTCCTTCATCTGGTGCTGGTTGCTGTGGGGGCCGCTGGCGTGGCCCCTCCAGAAGCAGCTCTGGCACAGCTGGTAGTTGTGGCACTGCTGGCACCGGTACCTGAAGCCCATCATGCTCTCACAGTGGCAGTACGAGCACTCCACGGGGTGGAAGACTGGCAGGAAAACAAAGAAAATGGATTTTTGGTGAACCTGGAAGATCTCATTTCACTGCAGCTTCCAGACCCCCCCAGCTCCTCCAGCACCCGGGGCTTGGGCAGGGTTTTGGGGGCAGAGCTGGCAATTTTGGTCCCATTAACCCTCAGATGAAGCTGATGGTGGCACAGCAGTTCCAGCTGACAGGTTCTCCCAATGTTCTTTCTCAAAATATTCCTTCTCCCAATATTCCTTCTGCAGGCATCTCCCTCCCTGGGCACACTCAGGGAAGTGCTGAGCTCAGGGGGAGTCTGTGCACTGTCCCAGGGTGTGCCAGTGTCCAGCCTGGCCTTGGCACTGCCAGGGATGCAGGGGCAGCCCCAGCTGTGCCAGCCCTGCCCACCCTGCCAGGGAACAATTCCTCATTGCCAATCTCCCACCCAGCCCTGCCCTCTGGCACTGGGAGCCATTCCCTGTGCCCTGTCCCTCCAGCCTTGTCCCCAGTCCCTCTGCAGCTCTCCTGGAGCCCCTCCAGGCCCTGCCAGGGGCTCTGAGCTCTGCCTGGATCCTTCTCCTCTCCAGGTGAGCCCCCCCAGCTCTGCCAGCCTGATCCACGAGAAGTGCTCCCCCACCCTGTCAGAGCTGTCCCCTCCCCTCCCTGGCTCCGTGCAGGCAGCAGAGATTGCTGCTGATGAAAGGGCACAGAGGCAGCACAGAGCCCAACCCTGATTTCCTGATGAGGGAAGGAATAATAACCCCAGCCCTGATGGGAAGGAATAATAACCCCAACCCTGATTTCCTGATCAGGGAAGGAATAATAACCCCAGCCCTGATTTCCTGCTCAGGGAAGGAATAATAACCCCAACCCTGATTTCCTGAAGAGGGAAGCAATAACAACACTGATAACAGAGACCACGAGGCACAGCAGGGACAGGGACAGGGACAGGGACAGGGACAGGGACAGGGACAGGGACAGCACTCCCTGTCCTGCACAGGGCACAGCCTCACAGTGATGGATAAGGACAAGATTGGAACAGCCAGGATCAGGGATTATTAAATCAGGAGCAGCAAGATGGGAACAAAAGAGGAGGCAGCTGTTTTGGTTACCTACAGGGTTTTTTTGTCTGTCATGCTTTGGGTTTTTTGGTTGTTTTGTTGGGTTTTTGTTGTGGTTTTCATTTTCTGTTGTTGCTTTACTGGGTTTTGTTTGTTTAGGTTTTTGTGGGGTTGGTTTGTTTAGGATTGTGTTTGTGGGGTTTTTCTTGTGGTGCTATTTCTGTTTGTTTTGATTTTTCTCCAAGGGCCAAAGTTTAGCTTTGGGTAGGACAGAGCCCAGTGAGGGGGAGCAGCCCAGCTGGTCCCCTCCTGCTCCTGGCTGCTGCCAGGGAATGCCAGGGTCACACCAGGGTCCCTTTTGCCCTGGAGTTACCAATATTTTAACCAGATCCACCTCCTGGGCATGACTTCCCACAGGACTTGACCCTGGGAAATTGCCACATGCCAGGGAATGCCAGGGTCACACCAGGGTCCCCTTTGCCCTGGAGTTACCAACATTTTAACCAGATCCACCTCCTCACCTCCTGGGCGTGACTTCCCACAGGACTTCACCCTGGGAAAATGCCACCTCAAAATGAATTTTAAAATCCCAGGATCCCCCCCTGAGCCTCCTTTGCTCCTTTCCAGCTCCCTCAGACTCAGGAATATTTCGAGAATGTAATTTTTTTCCTACTAACTAAAACCCATGGGGTTTGCAGTGCTGCTGCTTTCCCTCCCAGGCAGCCCCACGTCCCCAGCACACTGTGACCCCTCCAGCTGCTCTGGCCAGCACTGATGGAGGCACAAGGTGCTGGTAACGTCAGCAAGGACAGGACATTCCCACTGTGTGAATGCTGCATTTACCATTTTCAATTTCCCATTTTCAATTTCCCATTTTCAATTTCCCATTTTCAATTTCCCATTTTCAATTTTTACCATTTTCAATTTCCCATTTTCAATTTACCATTTTCAATTTCCCATTTTCAATTTTTACCATTTTCAATTTCCCATTTTCAATTTCCCATTTCAATTTCCCATTTTCAATTTCCCATTTTCAATTTCCCATTTTCAATTTTTCCCATTTTCAATTTCCCATTTTCAATTTCCCATTTTCAATTTTTCCCATTTTCAATTTCCCATTTTCAATTTTTCCCATTTTCAATTTCCCATTTTCAATTTTTCCCATTTTCAATTTCCCATTTTCAATTTTTACCATTTTCAATTTCCCATTTCAATTTCCCATTTCAATTTCCCATTTTCAATTTCCCATTTCAATTTACCATTCTCCACGTGGGCCAGTCTGTGCATGAGGGGCAGCCACACAAGGCACTGGGGAGGAGGGTCGGCCATCAGCGTGTCCAGGAACATGTTCAGCATCACCTTCTTCTGCAGGGAGAGCACAGGCAGCACGGAGAGGAGCTGAGCTGCATTTCCCACTGCCAGGCCTTCTCCATTTCTGCCTGCCAGGGACGTTGCTGGAATGCCAGCCAGGGAACAGGGAAGGGCTGGGGTGGGAAGGGACCTCAACCACCCCCAGTGCCACCCCTGCCATGGCAGGGCCACTGCCACTGCCCCTGGGTCCCTGGCAGTGCCCAAGGCCAGGCTGGGCATTGGGAGCACCCTGGGACAATGGGAATTGTCCCTGCCATGGCAGGGATGCTGCCACTGGGTGGGATTTAAGCTCCCTCCCAACCCAAATCACTCTGGGATTCTTTTCAATTTCCCATTTCAATTCCCATTTTCAATTTCCCATTTTCAATTTCCCATTTCAATTTACCATTCTCCACGTGGGCCAGTCTGTGCATGAGGGGCAGCCACACAAGGCACTGGGGAGGAGGGTCGGCCATCAGCGTGTCCAGGAACATGTTCAGCATCACCTTCTTCTGCAGGGAGAGCACAGGCAGCACGGAGAGGAGCTGAGCTGCATTTCCCACTGCCAGGCCTTCTCCATTTCTGCCTGCCAGGGACGTTGCTGGAATGCCAGCCAGGGAACAGGGAAGGGCTGGGGTGGGAAGGGACCTCAACCACCCCCAGTGCCACCCCTGCCATGGCAGGGCCACTGCCACTGCCCCTGGGTCCCTGGCAGTGCCCAAGGCCAGGCTGGGCATTGGGAGCACCCTGGGACAATGGGAATTGTCCCTGCCATGGCAGGGATGCTGCCACTGGGTGGGATTTAAGCTCCCTCCCAACCCAAATCACTCTGGGATTCTGAAAACATTTTTGATGAGAGGAGTTTGCACTTTTTAAATCCCAGTGCCCAGCCTGGCCTTGGGCACTGCCAGGGATGCAGGGGCAGCCCCAGCTGTGCCAGCCCTGCCCACCCTGCCAGGGAACAATTCCCCATTGCCAATCTCCAATATAAATCTGGAGCCTCACTGATTCTGAAACCAAAGGCTGTTTCCTACTGTGCCATACTCCAAACATGCTAATTGCCAATTAACTTCTATTTAGCCACTATAAATCTTACATCAAATGCTGCAGAACTGTTTCTGCTGCAGCATCGTCATGCCCAGAGTCCAAACATTTCATTTCAGGCCTAAGATCAATCAAGGCCATGGTTACAGTTGATTGAAGGATTAGTTCAATCCTGATTAATATTATTTACATTACCTCAAACGAGAAACGAATCATTGGAACAATTAAAACACAACTGCAATGGATTTAAAAATAACCTGGTGCACAGAAGGTGTTTATTTGGAACAGAGCCTGACTTGTTAAACTAATTGTCTTAACACAGTGAAAAAACTCTGAAAAATCAAGGGGAAATGGTAAAAATGGCATGGTTTATGTTTTGGGAAAGAAATGAGTCACCCCTGGTGTGCTGATGGGGAACAGGGGAGGCCCCTGGAGGAGGGGAATCAGCTGAAATGACAGAAAATCCTTCAGCTGCCAATCTGGGACTGTTTCACAGTGTTGGGTTGTACAGGGGCCAAATCCTGAATTCCAGATCCCAAATCCCAAGACCCCAGATGCCAGATCCCAAACCCTCGATCCCAGATTGCAAATCCTGAATCCCAAATCCCAAATCCTAGATTTCAGATCCTAGATCCATAATCCTTGACCTCAGATCCCTGATCCCAGATCCCTGAGCCCAAATCCTGAATCCCAGATCCCAAATCCTGAATTCCAGATCCCACATTCCAAATCCTGAATTCCAGATCCCAAATCCCAAGACCCCAGATGCCAGATCCCAAACCCTCGATCCCAGATTGCAAATCCTGAATCCTAAATCCTAGATTTCAGATCCTAGATCCATAATCCTTGACCTCAGATCCCTGATCCCAGATCCCTGAGCCCAAATCCTGAATCCCCAATCCAAAACCCCTAATCCCTGATCCCAGATCCCTGACTGCAAATCCTGAATCCCAAATCCAGAATCCCAGATCCCCAATCCCAGACCCCAAATCCCAGACCCCAAATCCCTGATCCCCCATCTCCAAATCCCAGACCCCCAATCCCAAATCCCAGGCCCCAAATCCCCAATCCCAGAGCCCAATCCTAAATCCCCAATCGCAATCTCCAATCCCAAACCCCAAATCCCCAATCCCAGACCCCAATCCCAGACCCCAAATCCCCAATCCCAGACCCTGATCCCCAATCCCCGACCCCCCAATCCCAGACTCCAAACCCCAAAGCCCAGACCCCGATGCCAGAGCCCAGACCCCAATCCCCAATCCCAGACTCCAAACCCCAAAGCCCAGACCCCGATGCCAGAGCCCAGACCCCAATCCCCAATCCCAGACTCCAAACCCCAAAGCCCAGACCCCGATGCCAGAGCCCAGACCCCAATCCCCAATCCCAGACTCCCAATCCCAGAGCCCAGCCCCCAATCCCCAATCCCAATCCCCAATCCCAAACCCCCGAGCCGCTCCCCGCCCTGACCTGCTGGGGGAAGCAGGAGCGCAGCGAGTGCTCGGTGTAGCCGAAGGAGGGCCCCTCGAACACGGCCGTGGGCAGCCTCAGCACCTCCCGCAGCAGCTGCTCGAACCTGGGGAACAGCAGCAGCCCCGTGCAATCTGAGATCTGAGAGAAAAGATCTGTAAGGAAATACAATAAACCCCCGGGTAAATATGGGATTGCTGCGGGACGGCTCCCCTGCACCCCGCGGGCTCCCGGGGTTTATCCAGGGCAGGAACCCCAATCCCTGTCCTGCACCCTGGGGATTTACCGGGGCAGGAACCCCAATCCCTGTTCCTGCACCCCGCGGGCTCCCGGGGGTTTACCGGGGCAGGAACCCAAATCCCTGTCCTGCACCCCGGGGATTTACCGGGGATTTACCGGGGCAGGAACCCCAATCCCTGTTCCTGCACCCCGCGGGCTCCCGGGGGTTTACCGGGGCAGGAACCCAAATCCCTGTTCCTGCACCCCGAGGGGCTCCCTGGGCTGTGCTGCCAGGGCAGGATTTATCCAGGGCAGGAACCCCAATCCCTGTTCCTGCACCCCGAGGGGCTCCCCGGGGTTTATACAGGGCAGGAACCCCAATCCCTGTTCCTGCACCCCGAGGGGCTCCCTGGGCTGTGCTGCCAGGGCAGGATTTATCCAGGGCAGGAACCCAAATCCCTTTTCCTGCACCCCGAGGGCTCCCCTGGGATTTATCCAGGACAGGATTTATCCAGGGCAGGAACCCCAATCCCTGTTCCCACACCCCGAGGGGCTCCCCGGGGGTTTATCCAGGGCAGGAACCCCAATCCCTGTTCCTGCACCCCGAGGGCTCCCTGGGGATTTATCCAGGACAGGAACCCCAAATCCCTGTTCCTGCACCTCAAGGGGTTCCCTGAGCTGTGCTGCTCCAGGACAGGATTTATCCGGGGCAGGAACCCCAATCCCTGTTCCTGCACCCCAAGGGCTCCCCGGGTATTTATCCAGGGCAGGAACCCAAATCCCTGTTCCTGCACCCCGAGGCCAGGACAGGATTTATCCAGGACAGGATTTATCCAGGACAGGATTTATCCAGGACAGGATTTATCCAGGACAGGATTTATCCAGGACAGGATTCATCCAGGACAGGATTTATCCAGGACAGGATTTATCCAGGACAGGATTTATCCAGGACAGGATTCATCCAGGGCAGGATTCATCCAGGACAGGATTTATCCAGGACAGGATTTATCCAGGACAGGATTTATCCAGGACAGGATTTATCCAGGGCAGGGCTCCCAATCCTTTTCCTCCACCCCACTCCAGCCCAGGCAGGGCAGGGGAAGCTCCTGCCATGCCCAGCTGGGACAGACAGGGAGAGCAGGAGAATTCCAGGGGAACACAGCTGGAACCTTGTTATGTTTCTTTTTTCTTGGGCCAGGTCTCATAAGGCCTCAAAAGAAATACAATACACCTGAGGATAGCTCAGCTATTACTTTAGGGGCATAAAATGAGCAGGATGACTTCTGCTGCAGTGTTAGAAACAAAAAAGGTTTAATAAAAGGCAAAATAACAACCAGAAAAACCCGAGCCAGGTGCAGAGGTCTGCTCCTGGTAAAAACACCTCACCAAATCCCTTTGCTCTTTGATTCTCCTCTTTTCTACCTGATGGTTCAGGGACGTTTTGCCTTCTATCCAATTAGATATCCTCAGGTTTTTGGTGAAGTCCCTGAGCTCCTATGAGGTGGCTTTTCACCTAATGGTCGAGAGACACTTCTGGGCTTCTTTCCTTTTCTGGGGGACAAAGGCCAGTTTTGTCACTGTGTCATTAGGGGACACAGTCCTACAGAACCTGACCCTACAGAAAGCCCCAGAGGAGGCTCCGGGGTGGAACACAGCTCCAACACTGGCACAGCTGGCACAGCTGCAGGGGAATGCACACTGAGGGCACGGGCATGGCAGGGGCACAGCAGCCAGGATCCTGGGGCTGGAAAATCCCAACCTGTGCCCAGTGCCCACCTTATCCCAGCCCAGGGCACTCAGTGCCACATCCAGGTGACACCTGCAGGGATGGGCACTGCCACCCTCCCTGGGCAGCCCCTGCCAAGGCCTGAGCACCCTTTCCATGGGCAAATTCCTCCTGGTGCCCACCCTGAGCCTGCCCTGGCCCAGCCTGAGGCCATTTCCCCTTGTCCTGTCCCTGGTCCCTGGCAGCAGAGCCCGACCCCCCCTGGCTGTCCCCTCCTGGCAGGGAGTTGTGCAGAGCCACAAGGTCCCCCCTGAGCCTCCTTTTCTCCAGGCTGAGCCCCTTCCCAGCTCCCTCAGCCTCTGCTGGGGCTCCATTCCCTTCCCAGCTCCCTCAGCCTCTCCTGGGGCTCCATTCCCTCCCCAGCTCCCTCAGCCTCTGCTGGGGCTCCATTCCCTTCCCAGCTTTGCCAGGAGCCATTGGAAGCTGAGGGCACTGATCTCATCCACAGGAACAGCTGGGAAGGGGAATCAGATCCCATTTTGGATCTCAGATCTTGGCAATGAGGAATTGTTCCCTGGCAGGGTGGGCAGGGCTGGCACAGGGTACCCAGAGCAGCTGGGGCTGCCCCTGGATCCCTGGCAGTGCCCAAGGCCAGGCTGGACACTGGGAGCACCTGGGGCAGTGGCAGTGCCCCTGCCATGGCAGGGGTGGAATGGGGATTTAATGGGGTTGGATTTAATGAGGTTGGATTTAATGGGGTGAGATTTAATGGGGTGGTATTCAATGGGGTGGGATTTAAGGTCCCTTCCAGCCCAAACAGTGGCAGTGCCCCTGCCATGGCAGGGGTGGAATGGGGATTTAATGGGGTTGGATTTAATGAGGTTGGATTTAATGGGGTGAGATTTAATGGGGTGAGATTTAATGGGGTTGGATTTAATGGGGTTGGATTTAATGGGGTTGGATTTAATGGGGTTGGATTCAATGGGCTGGGATTTAAGGTCCCTTCCAGCCCAAACCATTCTGGGATTTTGGGAGCATTTGTCATGAGAGGAGTTCACACTTTTTACGCAGCCCTGTGGGGACAAACGTGCTCCTGAGAGCAAACAGGGGCTGAGCAGATGTTCCCTGATGTTTGTAGGGATGGAAGGAGAAGAGGGAGGTGCTGCAGGTGCCCCACTGCCTGTCCCTGCTCCTCCCTGAGCCCTGGGGGTCCCTGATCCCCTCCCCAGAGCTGCAGCCCCCAGCAAAGGCCGGTCCCAGGGGCAGGATGCAGAGAGCACGACAGCAGGACAAAATCCAGGTAAACAGCACTGCCTGGGCTCCAGAATCTCCTTGGAGAGATCTCTCACATCCTGCTGGGCCTGAGGCACAGCCAGAGTCAGGGCATGCTCCACAGGGGGGTCTGCAATGGAAACACAGCCTAGAATTCCCCAGGATGTGACAGACCCCACATCTCCTCCGTGGCACTGAACCCTCCTGCTGTTATTTCAGGCACCAGCAGGAATTAAACATCAAAAAGCTCATGCTGGCAGAAAACAACCTTCATTTCAGTGATCAAAACCAGCTTCAGACAAAAAGACACTTTCAGAAAGGCACATTTCCAGTGAACTGGAGGAGTTATCCCAATTTCCTGAAAGAATGAGCTCAGGAAGAGGCCTGCAATGCCTTAGCTCAGAGGGATAAAATACCTGGAATCTGTATCACTGACTGAACAGAGCAGCTTGGACTGAAGGGCTCTTGAATAATGTTATAAAAGAAAACATATTAGGAGAAATTGAGGGGGGAAATATATTTGAAGTGGTGGATTTGTGTATTTTAGGAAAATAAGCCAGCCAGAAAAATTAGACTTAACCTAGAAACTGAAGAAAAGTCAGGATGAAAATGAACATAAAATGAAAACAATGGGAACAACTGAAACCAGAGAGCCAAAATTCCAGAATCCTTGTCCTTTCTGGAGCAGGATCCTGTGCACAGGAGCTGCAGGTCTGCAGTGAAGCTGGCAGGGTGGGAAGGGCAGGACACAACAGGGACAGGACACAGTTGTGTTTAAAATGGGCTGAAAGCTCCTGGGTGTGCTCAGGACACTCAGCTGAGCTGAGCAGGCAGCAGCAGTGAGGTGATCCTGAAGAGAGAGAAATTCAAGGCATGGGAATCTGAAAATGAGAGAGAACAGCCCAGGCTGTGCCCAGGGGAAATGAAAAACCCCTCCAGTGTTTGTCTTGCAGGGTAAAAAGTGGGTTTGTTGTCAAGGTGGGAAAGTTCCACATGGGGAAGTGGCAGTGAAACTGGAGATGATGAAAAGCAGGATATAATAAATAAAAATAAATAAATAAAAATTTAAAAAATAAAAATAAAAATAAATAAATAAATAAAAAGCATCATAACCTTTCAAAGGGCAGCTGGTGGCAGGATGAGAGGGAGCAGCCTCAGGCTGGACATCAGGAGGAATTCCCCACGGAAAAGGTGCTCAGGCCTTGGAGGTTTGGAGTGCCCAGCCCTGGAGGTGGCACCCAGGGCCCTGGGGACAAGGTGGGCACTGGGCACAGCTGGCACTGGAGGGGCTGGGAGGGATTCCAGCCCCAGGGATGCTGGGATCCCTGCCCTGCACAGCCCCACAAGGAGCTGCTCTGCAAGGAGAGAACATCCCAGGAAATTCCAGAGCCAGGGAAGGGCCCCACTGAAGCTCCCCCAGTCCCTCTGTGCCACTCCAGGACACTGTCCTGTCCCCATCACTCACAGGGACCACGGGATGAGAACATTAAAAACAACTCCCAGGATTGGCAGGAGCCTGCTCAGGGAAGGGAGGCTGGGCTGGGATCTTCTGGACAAGGAGGTTTTGGGGGTGAAGAGGGTCAGTAATCAGGGACAGATGTGGGGAATGGATTTGTAAAGAATAAAACAAAACTAGATGTTTTATAGAATCAGAACTGTGAAAAATACATTGCAGCAAGACAATGTGGAGAAAAACAGAGGTGATTTGTGTTAGAATAGCAGCACTGTGTGGCAAAAGCTAATAAGCTAAAAACATTTCTAAGGTATTGCAACCAAGAAATGGGCTGGCTTCTGGTGGAATGGCATTGAGTTTTACATCTCTGGTGTCCCACTATTCACCAAGACTGATACTGGAATAAAATCTTTTCAAACACCTCTCAGGTGGCCTGTCTCTGTAAAAGCTGAGCAAACCAACAGGAAGGAGAGGGGGGCAGCCAAGCAGCACAATGATAATGCTCAGAAGAAATCCAGACCAAAAGTTAAACATGCCACTGCCAAACTTCTGCAAGGCTCAAGTGCTGTTTAAAGAGTTCATAAACCAAAGAAAACTCCAAACAGCCCACAGGCCACGATAACCAACATCCAACAGCAAGGCTTCTATGAGTAAAATTCTAATTATAGCCACACACAAAAAAATTCCTTCCAAATCCAGCCAGAACCTTTCCCCCTGTCCCCAGAGACCAGATTTACCCAATCCTGTTTTTAACAACTTTTAAGAAGGCTGCTCCTCCCCAGAGCAGATGCTGGGCAGGAGCATCCCCCCAGAGCCCTGGCACTCAGCAGCCCTGAGGGATGTGCCTGACTGGAAGAGGCTCCAGGAGCAGGGGCTCAGGGGGTTCCACACCCACCCCAGCTCGGGGAGGTTGAAGCAGAGCTGGGCTCTGCTCCTCCAGCTCCTGCAGGAACCTGGGGCTCCTCTGGAGGGGAAGGAAGGAGCAGCTGTTTGCAGCTCCCCATCGTGCTCAGGATTTTCCAGATCTCTTCCACCAGCAGATCTCTCTCCAGCTGGAGGAGTCCTGCTCTGAGTGCTCACCCAGCAGGGTTTGGGGTTTGGGGTGTGGGGTGTGGGTCAGTTCCATCAGCCCAGAGCTGCTGGGCACAGCTGGGAACCTGCTCAGAGCCCAGCAGGGCTCAGGGCAGGGCTGGGAGCAGCCTGGCCAGGGGGAGGTGTCCCAGCAGGAAGGAGCAGCTGTTTGCAGCTCCCCATCGTGCTCAGGATTTTCCAGATCTCTTCCACCAGCAGATTTCTCTCCAGCTGGAGGAGTCCTGCTCTGAGTGCTCACCCAGCAGGGTTTGGGGTTTGGGGTTTGGGGTGTGGGTCAGTTCCATCAGCCCAGAGCTGCTGGGCACAGCTGGGAACCTGCTCAGAGCCCAGCAGGGCTCAGGGCAGGGCTGGGAGCAGCCTGGGCAGGGGGAGGTGTCCCAGGTCCCTTCCCACCCAAACCACCCTGGGATTCCCCCTCAGCAGCTGGGATTGCAGAGGGAGAAGGTGCAGAGAGCCTCAGGGGCAGCAGGACATTCACAGGAGCCTCCAACACCCTCAAAGCAGGGAAATGGTGACACCTGGAACATTCCTACTGGAAAGCAGCCCTCAAGTGCTCCATTTCAAGTGCCCAAGAGCTTAAATTGAAGGAATGGGCTTGGGAAGGCTCCTCAGTCCTGGGCTTGGGATAACCAGGAGCTGGAACATGGAACAAACATCCCTGGAGGAGTCCCAGAAGGCCTGGATGTGGCACCCAGTGCTCTGGGGACAAGGTGGGCACAGCCTGGACTCAGTGGGCTGGGAGGGACTGTCCCACCTTAATGACTCTGGAATTCTGCACAGCTCCAGCTCAGTGTAAAGATCACAAAATCAGAAAAATAAAACCCTTCAGAAGGGAGGAAAGGAAAGGAAAGAGGAAAGGAAAGGAAAATGGGAAAGGAAAGGAAAGGAAAGGAAAGAGGAAAAGGAAAAGGAAAAGGTCCACAAGGGCTGGGACTCCTCGGGGTACTCACATCTGAGCTTGTCCAGGATCTTCCCCCCACACATGGTGGCCAGCATGGCTTTCACTGAGAACACTGTCAGCTTCCCATGGCCCTCACTGCAGGGAAAGAGAGGCACTGTGAGAGCTGCACAGGAGTGGAACAGCACACCCACAAACCATGGGAACAACAGCAGTAACTACCCACAAACCATGGGAACAACCACCCAGAAACCATGGGAACAACAGCAACAACTACCCACAAACCATGGGAATAATAACAGCCCCCCCAAAACCATGGGAACAACAGCAACAGCCACCCAGAAACCATGGGAACAACAGCAACAACTACCCACAAACCATGGGAATAATAACAGCCCCCCCAAAACCATGGGAACAACAGCAACAGCCACCCAGAAACCATGGGAACAACAGCAACAACTACCCACAAACCATGGGAATAATAACAGCCCCCCCAAAACCATGGGAACAACAGCAACAGCCACCCAGAAACCATGGGAACAACAGCAGCCACCATCTCCGGTAACTCCCAGCACTTGAAGGAACTGTAACTAAAGGTGCTGGCCAGGGAATTTGGGCTGGCATGGAAAACACAGAGATGGGGAAAGCACAGGGTGAGTGTGGGGAGAGCTGGAAAAGCAGAAATCTCCTGGGGGCAGTCTCTGAGAGAGCTGAGACAAGGGCCTGGAGGAGCACTGCTGCCCACTCTGGGGGATCAGCCCAGGGCAAAGCTCTCCTGAAATTCCCACCTCCCTGAGGAGCCTCAGCCCCTCCCCTTTTATTCTTTAACAGACAATTATTTTATATCAAAGTTCAGCCTGGGATTAGCTCCCAGAGAGAGCAGGGCCCCAAGCCATCAGTGTCCCCTCCCAGGACACAGCCTGTGCTTGGAGAGCTCTCTCCTGGTGCCCCCAGACCCTGGCCTGCCCCTGACAGTGTTTATAAATCACCCAAACCCCAAATCCTCCCTGCACTCTGGCACTGCAGCAGCCTCTGAGCAGCCTGCCCAGCCCCTGTGCCAGTGCCACTCCATCTGAATTCCACCAGGAGGAAAAAGGCAAAACTTCGGTGTGATCCCAAACCTCCTGTAAGAGATTTAAACCCAGGAATGGAAGCAGAACTGGGGCTGGTTTCACACAATCAGCATCATGAGGTTGGGAGAGACCTCCAAAGTCATGGAGTCCAACCTGTGCCCCAACACCTCAACTCAAATCTAGAACACAGCACTCAGGGCCATGTCCAGCCTTTTTTAAACACAGCAGAGATGCAGATCCCACCACCTCCCTGGGAGGAGCATCCCAGCGCTTTATTACTCTTTCAGTGAATTTTTTTTCCCTAATATCCAACCTACACCTTCCCTGAGGTAGCTGGGACTGTGTCCTGTGGTTCTGTCAGTGCTCCTGGTGGGAGAGACAACCCCAGCTGTGTCCAACCTCCCTTCAGGAATTGTAGAGAGCAACAAGGTCACCTCTGAGCCTCCTCTTCCCCAAAACAACCCCAGCTCCTTCAAACACTCCTCACAGGGTTTGTGTTCCCACGCCTCACCAGCCTTGCTGCCTCCTCTGGCCACATCCAAGCCTCTCAACATCCTTCCCAAACTGAGGGGCCAGAACTGGGCACAGCTGAGGTCAGGCCAGGCCTGTGGGGCTCCTTCCTCACCCTCCCTGTGCTCCCAGCCTGGCTCTGCAGCCTCCACAGCAGGGATGTCCCCTGGATGGGCAGCTCCCACAGCAGGGATGTCCCCTGGCTCTCAGCAGGGATGTCCCCTGGCTCTCAGCAGCTCCCACAGCAGGGATGTCCCCTGGCTCTCAGCAGGGATGTCCCCTGGCTCTCAGCAGGTCCCACAGCAGGGATGTCCCCTGGCTCTCAGCAGGGATGTCCCCTGGCTCTCAGCAGGGATGTCCCCTGGCTCTCAGCAGGGATGTCCCCTGGCTCTCAGCAGGTCCCACAGCAGGGATGTCCCCTGCATCTGCCACTGATGCCAACCCCAGCTCCTCACCCAGCCCAGGCAACTCCCCCTGCCCTGCTGGCCCTGCCAGGGCCACTGCAGTGCCCCAGCTGTGCCAGGGCCCAAATTCCTCCTCAGGGCACCCAGCCAGGCAGAATTCCCAGGAAGGGCACCCCAGGCATTGCCCAGAGCAGCTGGGGCTGCCCTGGATCCCTGGCAGTGCCCAAGGGCAGGGCTGGGAGCAGCCTGGGACAGTGGCAGTGTCCCTGCCATGGCAGGGGTGGCACTGGGTGACTGGTACAGTCCCTTCCCACCCAAACCACTCCAGGACTCTGGGATTGTATCTGCCAAGGGGAATGTCAAAGGTTCTGGTGGTGCCAGCAGCACCCTGTGTGAGGACTCTGTGACTCCGAGCACTCCAGCAGGGATGGGCATTTTTATAAACTCCCTGCCTGCCGTGCTGCTGAGCTCCTGGAGAGGGAGCCTCAGCCCTGCTGTGCTTCATCCGCCTGGGACAGTGGCAGTGTCCCGCCCTGCTGTGCTCTGCTGAGCCTCAGCCCTGCTCTGCTCTGCTTTATCCCTGCTCTGCTCTGCTCCATCCCTGCTGTGCTCTGCCTGAGCCTCAGCCCTGCTGTGCTCTGCTTCATCCCTGCTGTGCTCTGCCTGAGCCTCAGCCCTGCTCTGCTCTGCTGAGCCCCAGCCCTGCTTTGCTCTGCCTGAGCCTCAGCCCTGCTCTGCTCTGCCTGAGCCTCAGCCCTGCTCTGCTCTGCTGAGCCTCAGCCCTGCTGTGCTCTGCTCCATCCCTGCTCTGCTGAGCCTCAGCCCTGCTCTGCTCTGCCCGAGCCTCAGAGAGCCCCCAGGAGTGCCCAGCCCAGCTCAGAGCCCCCAGCAGTGCCCAGCTCAGAGCCCCCAGCAGTGCCCTGCTCAGAGCTCCCAGTAGTGCCCATCCCAGCCCCAGCAGTGCCCACCTCAGCTCAGGCCTCTCCCAGCAGTGCCCAGACCCCCCAGCAGTGCCCATCCCAGCCCCAGCAGTGCCCATCCCAGCCCCAGCAGTGCCCATCCAGCCCCCAGCAGTGCCCACCCCCCCAGCACAGCCCTGCCCCTGCTGCTGCCAGGCTGGCAGGCTGGCAGGGCAGGAGCAGTGCCCATCCCAGCCCTAGCAGTGCCCATCCCAGCCCTAGCAGTGCCCATCCAGCCCCCAGCGTGCCCATCCCAGCCCCCAGCAGTGCCCACCCCCCCAGCACAGCCCTGCCCCTGCTGCTGCCAGGCTGGCAGGCTGGCAGGGCAGGGTGGCACTGGCCTGTCGCAGGCGGCCAGGAGGAAGTTGAGCAGCAGGCTGATGGACTGCTCCACGCTGATCTGGTGGCTGGAGGGCAGGCGCTTGTTCAGCTGGTAGTAGATGGAGGACAGGATGGTCTCCAGGCGGGACACGTTGATCTCGCTGCTGTGCTCCAGGCTGTTCAGGCCGTTGTCTCGGAAGGCTTCGATCATGTTCCAGATATCAACAAGGTGGACTGCAAAACAACAAAAACCCATTCAGTTCTGCTGTGCCAGGCGTGCAGGCCCACTGCTGGCACTGCCCGGGACAGAGGGACAGCCTGAGCTCTGCAGGGGACACAGCAGGGCCCAGGGCTGGCTTGTGCTGCTCCTTTCAACAGCTGGGTGTGTCACAAACAGCTCCTGCAGGAGCACAGCCCTCCCCTGAGCATGCAGGGCTTCAGCCACCAGCCACAGCAACTCCCTGGCAGGGTGGGCAGTCGTGGATCAGGGAATGGTTGGGGTGGGGAGGGTCCTTAAACCCTCCTCTCCTCCTTCTCTTCTCAGCCCTCCTGCTGCCCTCCTCCTCCTCCTCCTCAGCCCTTGTCCTGACCTTTTCCTTCTCCTCCTGCCCCCTCACCCTCCTGCTGGCCTCCTCCTCTCCTCAATCGTTCTCTTGGCCTCCTCCTCCTCCTCAGCCCTCCTGTGGCTCCTCAGCCCTTCTCCTGGCCCCCTCCTCCTCCTCAGCCCTCCTGTGGCCCCTCAGCCCTTCTCCTGGCCCCCTCCTCCTCCTCAGCCCCCAGCAGTTCCTGTGCCTGGGATTGGGGATCTCCTCCCACACATTACCCTGCTGGGCTCTTTGCTGTGTCCAGCTCAGCAGGGGCACAAAGTGCATCCTGCTCACCGGGGATCCACCTGGGATCCACTTGGAATCCACCTGGGATCCACCTGGGATCCACCTGGAATCCACCAGGGATCGACCTGGAATCCACCAGGGATCGACCTGGAATCCACCTGGGATCCACCTGGGATCCATCTGGGATCACTTGGGATCCACCTGGGATTCACTTGGGATCCACCTGGGATCCACCTGGGATCCACCTGGGATCCACCTGGGATCCACCTGGGATCACTTGGGATCCACCTGGGATCACCTGGGATCCACCTGGGATCCACCTGGGATTCACCTGGGAACCACCTGGGATCCTGCTGGCCTCCCCCTCTTCCTCCTCAGCCCTTCTCCTAGCCTCCCCCTCTTCAGCCCTTCTCCTGACCCCTCCTCTTCCTCCTCAGCCCTTTTGCTGGCCTCCTTCTCTTCCTCCTCAGCCCTTCTCCTGGCCTCCTCCTCATCCTCCTTCTCTTCTCAGCCCTCCTGCTGCCCTCCTCCTCCTCCTCCTCAGCCCTTGTCCTGACCTTTTCCTTCTCCTCCTGCCCCCTCACCCTCCCGCTGGCCCCCTCCTGCTGGCCTCCTCCTCCTCCTCCTCAGCCCTCCTGTGGCTCCTCAGCCCTTCTCCTGGCCCCCTCCTCCTCCTCAGCCCTCCTGTGGCCCCTCAGCCCTTCTCCTGGCCCCCTCCTCCTCCTCCTCCTCCTCCTCAGCCCCCAGCAGTTCCTGTGCCTGGGATTGGGGATCTCCTCCCACACATTACCCTGCTGGGCTCTTTGCTGTGTCCAGCTCAGCAGGGGCACAAAGTGCATCCTGCTCACCAGGGAACCACCTGGGATCCACCTGGGGTCACTTGGGATCCACCTGGGATCCACCTGGGATCCACCTGGAATCCACCAGGGATCGACCTGGGATCACTTGGGATCACCAGGGATCCACCTGGGATCCACCTGGGGTCACTTGGGATCCACCTGGGATCCCCCTGGGATCCACCTGGGATCCACTTGGGATCCACCATGGATCGACCTGGGATCACTTGGGATCACCAGGGATTCACCTGGGATTCACCAGGGATCCACCTGGGATCACTTGGGATCACCTGGGATCACCAGGAATCCACCAGGTATTCACCTGGGCTCCACCTGGGATCCACCCAGGATTCACCTGGGATTCACACGGGATCACCCGGGATTCACCTGGGATCCACCTGGGATCACTTGGTATCCACCTGGGATTCACCTGGGATCCACCTGGGATCCACCTGGGATCACCAGGTATTCACCTGGGATTCACCTGGGATTCACCTGGGATCACCAGGGATCCACCTGGGCTCCACCTGGGCTCCACCTGGGATCACCTGGGATCCACCCAGGATTCACCTGGGATCCCCCTGGGATCACCTGGGATTCACCCAGGATCCACCTGAGATCCACCTGGGATTCACTTGGGATCACCAGGGATTCACCCGGGATCCACCTGGGATCACCTGGGACCCACCTGGGATCCACCTGGGATCCACCTGGGATTGACCTGGGATCACCTGGGATCCACCTGGGACCCACCCAGGATTCATCTGGGACCCACCCAGGATTCACTGGGATCCCCCTGGGATCACCTGGGATCCCCTGGGAGCTGCCCAAGGTCAGAGCCCACGGCAGAGCAGGGCAGAACCTGCCCTGCCCAGAGCTCTCCATGGTCACCGATGTCACACGTGTCCCCACAGGGACAGCTGCAGGCAGGGGCTGTCCCTGTGCTCACTGGGGGCTGCTCTGGGAGGAAAACAGCCCCTCACAGAGCTTGAGCCCACCTACACCCAGCTCCGAGGGCAACAAAACACCACAGCTCCCTCAGACTTCCCATCTCTGAACATTAAAGAACGAGCGTGAGGACAGGACAGAGCACGGGCAAGGCTCGCTGCCTCTCTGATCCCACACCCATTCTGTGTCAGATCTGTTAATCACAGCTGGGCAGGGCTCCCCTGCACGCCAGGGGCAGCTGTGCAGCAGCCATGCAGCAGCCATGCAGCAGGGGAGGAGGGGCTGGCAGCACTCACGGTTGCACCTCTTCTGCACGAAGCGCAGCTTGCAGGCGGTTCTGTACGTGGACAGGCGGATCACGTCGAAGTTCTGGGCTCCTGCAAGAAACCAGAGCTGGGGCTGTGCTTCCTTCAGCACAGCCTCTGAAATCCTGCTCTGGGCTGTGCTTCCCTCTGAATTCCTGCTCTGGGGCTGTGCTTCCCCCTGCACACTCTGAATTCCTGCTCTGGGGCTGTGCTTCCCCCTGCACACCCCCTGCCCCTGCTGGTGCTGAGAGCAGCACCTGAGAAAAGGCTCCAATGTCTGCTCACACACACCCCAGCCCTGGCACACTCGGGGGGTCTGCCCTGTGCCCAGGTGAGAGCCCACCTGCAGAGCTGCCCCAGCCCTGGGCATTCCAGCAGCACAAGGACCTGGAGCTGCTGCACAGAGCCCAGAGGAGGCCCCAGAGCTGCTGCAGGGCTGGAGCCAGGCTGGCAGAGCTGGGGGGGCTCACCTGGAGAGGAGAAGGATCCAGGCAGAGCTCAGAGCCCCTGGCAGGGCCTGGAGGGGCTCCAGGAGAGCTGCAGAGGGACTGGGGACAAGGCTGGAGGGACAGGAGCCAGGGAATGGCTCCCAGTGCCAGAGGGCAGGGCTGGGTGGGGATTGGGAATGAGGAATTGTTCCCTGGCAGGGTGGGCAGGGCTGGCACAGCTGGGGCTGCCCCTGGATCCCTGGCAGTGCCAAGGCCAGGCTGGGCACTGGGACACCCTGGGACAGTGGCAGTGCCCCTGCCATGCAGGGGTGGGATGGGGTTGGATTTAAGGCCCTTTCCCACCCAGACCATTCCATAACAGTGCCACTCTGGAAACAAACCAGTATAAACACGTGGTTTGAAGGCAGAGCTCCCTCGGTGTGTAGCTGGAATTCAGGACATGCTGGCCCAACCCAGAATTCCCTTTTCCCTGATTCCTGCAGGACAGCAGGACAATGTGATGCCATGCAAACACCAATTCTTAACCCTTCTTTTCCAGACAATCCTACACAAATCAGCCCCCAAACCATGTCTCGGGTCACACCAGCATCACAGGGCCATTTTTTATCTCTTTTTAAGGCCAAAGGTGCTCTGTCTGCTGCCACTATTCCCTGAAATAGTTCTCCACAATCCTTAGGCACAGATGAGAGATGTGAGCATTCCCTAAGGAGGAGCTTCCCAAAACCCAGGGATAAATGACCTTCCCAGGCAGCTGTGACCCCCCTTGGGCATTCTGCTCCTGAGCAGCCCCCAGGAGCACCTGGGGGGTTCTCCCTGCATGGGCTGGGGACAGGATGGGGCTGATATGCTGCAGCTGTCCCAGGGAAGCTCCCAGTGAAGAATCAGTGACATCGTGTCTCCCATTTCCTACTTACTCATCTCCATGAAGAGCTGCCTCTTCTCTGCCATGGTCCTCCTCCTCTTCCCACTCTCCTCAATCATTCTGCAGACAGAAATGGCAAACACTGCTTGTGTGAGAACTGTGCAGCAGAGCAGCTCGCTGTGAGCAGGACCTGTCCCCCAGTGGGAGCAGTCTGATTCCGTGGGGGATTCCAGGACAGACAGACACCTCTCATCCTGATCCCCCTCCACACACACCCCCCAGCCTTGCTAGCACCTCCCAAGGCACAGGAATCATTAATTCAGCATTCCAGGGGCTCTGGTTTGAAAAGCCCAGAGCTGCACTGACACACGCAGAAATATCCCATAAAGAATTCCTCTGAGTTCTGAGCCAGAAAAGGGAGGTGCTGCAGTCCCAGCAGAGGTTGGGGACCCCCTTCCCTGCAGCATCACAGAATCCCTCAGCTTGGAAAAGGATTTGTGGGATGTTGGGTTTGGGGAATGCTGGCTTTAAACAAAACTTGTTAAATTCATTTAACTTTGAGCCCTGACACCTGAGGTCACCTGGGATTTGTCAGGGAATTCAAACTAATTAAGTGGGAAATAAAAACAGCTTGGTGCAGAGGGCTCCCTTTCCTGAAAAAAACAGATTAAAAGGTGACAGCAGCAGGGAGCAGCTTGTACCCCAAGGGAAGGGGGCACAGGGACAATTCAGCAGCTCTCAGGGCTTATTTCACTACACAGTCCTAAAAGAGGCCAAATTTCAGTACACTGCAGAAAAAAAAGGAAAGTTAATTCAGCATCAGTGTAAAATTTAATTTATAATTCAACTAATTATTACATTATTCTTTGGTTACCAAATTCAACAACTTAAAAACCATTAAATATAGGTTTTATGTGTCTAACCCCAAAAATATCCCAAACAAATCTCCTACCATTAAATACAGGTTTTATGTGTCTAACCCCCCAAAAAATCCCAAACAAATCTACCATTAAATATAGGTTTTATGTGTCTAACACCCAAAAATCCCAAACAAATCTCCTACCATTAAATATAGGTTTTATGTGTCTAACCCCCCAAAAAATCCCAAACAAATCCACCATTAAATATAGCCTTTATGTGCCTAACCCCCCAAAAAATCCCAAACAAATCTCCTACCATTAAATATGGGTTATATCTGACAGTCACACTGAGGGCAGCTAAGTGCCACCTGGGTGCCCTCTGCAAGGAAAAGAAGCGACTGATCTTGGGCAAGCTGGCCTTGAAATGAGACCTGAAAGAGATCTGCTCTGTCCAAATGACCCCGAATGAGGGATCTGCTCTCTCCATGATCCCAGAACCCTCCAGTAGGAAAATCCCTCCCAGCCCATCCAGTCCAGCTGTGCCCAATGCCCCCCTTGTCCCCTGAGTGCCACATCCAGACATTCCTTGGACACCTGCAGGGATGGGCACTCCAACCCTCCCTGGGCAGCCCCTGCCAAGGCCTGAGCACCCTTTCCATGGGCAAATTCCTCCTGGTGCCCACCCTGAGCCTGCCCTGGCCCAGCCTGAGGCCATTTCCCCTGTCCTGTCCCTGTCCCCTGGCAGCAGAGCCCAGCTCCCACATTACTGCCAGGGAAAGTGCTGGAAATGAGAAGAATTGACAAACCTGTTTTTAGTCCCTGAACCACCAGACTCAGAAGGATCCCTCGGTGATGAGGCTGGGAGGAAGGAAGATGGGGAGCCTTCCTCAAGTTCAAAACAGGAATGAACCAAACCCACAAGAACTGCAGCTATGTTTGGGATGCAAATGACAGAGCTCAGCTCCCAAAACAGGGAAGGGAAAAGCAGCTTGGCCTGAGCTGGTTTGGTTTGTTGGGTTGGGCTCTTTGAAGGGGTGGGGAGGCTGGGTTTGGGGTTTGGTGGGGATTTCTTTGCGTGGGTTTTGTTTGTTTGTTTGCTGGTTCCTTGCTTTTTAAAAAATTGCAGCAAAATCCATGAGCAAAGTGCCAGGAAACACAACAGGGGCTGGAATGATGTGGCAGCCAGGAATTCCTGAGGTGCCTGCTCCCATTCCATGGGCACACGGAGGGATCCACTCCACTACAGAATGCCAGGATGGGTGGGAAGGGACCTCAGAGCCCCCCCAGTGCCACCCTGCAGGGCAGGGACACTGCCACTGTCCCAGGCAGCTCCCAGTGTCCAGCCTGGCCTTGGGCACTGCCAGGCATAGGAAGCTGAGTTATTTGGAAATCCTTATTGAAAAGCAATGTTCAGCTAAAAGCAGCAAATGATGCAGTAGCTTAGAAACCTGCAGCTGAGTGTGTGTGATGTAAACTTCCCAAATGGCATCATTTCCCTTATTCCTTTCACCTTCTTCCCTTTCACAGGTACAACACTTGCATGGCCTCAGGAGCAGCCAGCTTAAAAATCCCACACAATTACTGGGGGAAATTCTACACTCAGCCACCATCCAAAATACCTTTAATAAACTCACATTTTTCTTGCTGCACTTGTTTGACACCTTTTTTTCTGTCCCAAAACAGGGAGAGAACAGGGAGAGCTCCTGCTCTGTGCCAGGGCTGCTGCTGTCAGGGCTCTGTCCCAGCACAGGAGGTGAGATTGGCACCCCCCTGGCTGCGTCCCCTGGCTGTGCCCCCCAGGTGTCACCTGGCTGTGCCCCGCAGGTGCCCCCAGGCTGTGTCCCCAGGCTGTGCCCCGCAGGTACTCCCAGGCTGTGCCCCGCAGGTGCCCCCAGGCTGTGCCCCGCAGGTGCCCCCAGGCTGTGCCCCCAGGCTGTGCCCCCCTGGCTGTGCCCTGCAGGTGCCCCCCAGCTGTGCCCCACAGGTGCCCCCAGGCTCAGGCCAATACTACAGGACCTTGCTTAGCAGGTTTCGCTCTTCTTGGAGCTCATCAGCTGTAGGTAACGGCCCAAGGACAGCTGGACAGGCTGCTCTGTGCTCAGGAACCAGCCCTGAGCCACAGGACAATCACAGAGTCACTGAATCCCACACAGTCCCCAGGTTGGGAGAGCCCTCCAAGCCCATCGAGTCCAGCCCAGCCCCAAGAGCTCAGCTCAGCCCTGGCCCCCAGTGCCACATCCAGGCTTTGTTAAACACCCCCAGGGATGGGGACTGCAGCACCTCCCCGGGCAGAGCATTCCAGAACTTCATCACCTTGCTGGAAAAACCTTTTTCCTGAGATCCAGCCTGAATTTCCCTGGTGCAGCTGGAGGCTGTGTGCTCTGGTTCTGTCAGTGCCTGGAGAAAGAGCCCAGCCCAGCTGAGCACAGCCACCTTTCAGGGGGTTACAGTTTGTTTTTGTAGCTGTAGTTGTTTTGCTTCAAGTTAATTTTGTTTCATTCTGTACTTCCACCTCTAAGGAACGCTCCAAAAGAGATTCTGACCTTTAGGGTTTGATAACCATTTGCAGCCACTGGTTTGCACTGAGCTGCAGCCTCACTGGCCAAAGCAGGAACAGAGAAAGAAAAGTTCATTTAGCAATTATTAAATCTGACTTTGTTCACATTCCTGGCATTGCATGTCATTAGCAGAAATAATATTTGATGTCACTGATTAAACTGCAGTTGCTGCATGAAGATAAAATTGTGCCCATACCTATTTATGGTCAAAAATAACTTGTAAAATAAAAAACTTTAAAAATAACTTAAAATTAATCCAAAATGCAGTCTGGGGCATGGGCTGTTCTGATCTGTGCTTGGCACAGGGAAGGAGGTTCAGTGACTTTCTGCAGTTTTTCTGATCAGAAGTACAACTAGTTCTGCTGTTTCAAGGAAAAGCTTTCCTCCCTTGTCAGTTCATTCACTCTTAAAAATGCAACTTTAATAAATAACATAACTGGGATGAAGATCTTGAATACAAATTGAGGGCATACCTGTGCTGGCAGAAAAAGTTACTGGTGCCCATCTGCTCTGGCACTTCCTTGCTCTGGGCTTCTGAACTCCTCTGCCTTCAACTGACTTTTGACTGAAACCATCTAAAATCATTTCTGAACTCTCATAAATGTTTTGTTAAAGTATAAAATTAAACTCACTTATGATATAAAGTTGTTTATATTTGTTCATCTCAGCTTTCAATAAAAACATGAAGTATTTTTCCTTTTCTTTCCTAATTTGAACAATGAGTGATTTGATCCCCTCCTCTCCCTCTATCCAAAATATCTGATGCTCTTACTCATGTCTTTGCTCTCCTGGTTCATATTCCCAGTCCCTTTCCTCAGCAGTCCAACATAATTCATCAGAAATACTCCTTTGTGCCCCTGTGGCATTTCCCAGGAAGAGGAGTGACCTGGAAGTGATCTCAGGGGGACACATCTGACCCCTGGAAAAGACAAACCTTCCATACTTATTCACAACACCTTTTAAAGCAAATTTAACCACTTCTGACAAGTCTTCTCATTTATCTTTAACATTTTCAACTCTGTTCCCATCAATTATAGGATAAGTAACTGAAGCAAAAGCAACTGTGCCCCAAAGTATGAAAAGTACCCTAAAATGTCATTTCTGCATCTCCAGCAAGCACAGGAGCAGCTCTGGGACCACCTCACACCTTCCAGCAGCAGCTGCCCCACAACCCAAAGCTTTGGATCTCTCACTGATGTTTTCATGTGTGCTGGACTCAGATGATTGTGCAAGATCTTTACAAACAAAAATTGGCTCCAGCCTCGGAGGGTGTAAGGAAAAACCCACTTGGCTAGGAGCCAGGAAAGGAACTGCAACTTCCCAGGGATCACAGCTCTGCAGTGAAATTCTAAACAAGTCAATGGCTCCTTTTTTTCCCTCCATAAATCCAGTGGATCCAAAGCTGCTCTGGAAAATTCTGCAAAAACCTGCCCATTAAAAGCTTCATGAAAAATGAACAGTAGCTTAGGAAAAAACC
Source organism: Passer montanus (assembly GCF_014805655.1). Lineage (NCBI taxonomy): Eukaryota > Metazoa > Chordata > Aves > Passeriformes > Passeridae > Passer > Passer montanus. Next base: position 273,922 of record NW_024366871.1, on the reverse strand, counting down.
AGTATTGAAACCTAAAGCTTTCCCTGGTGCATGCCTTGCCATTCTGCTGGAGCTGTGAGGCTCTTCCAGGGCACAAGAAGCCATCTGGTTTGTGCAGGCAGGACACAGCACGTGGCAGCACAGCCCCACAGAGCCCTCAGTTACTGGGCTGGGAAGTCCCTGATGGCCAGGGACACTGGGCTGGGGACAAGGTGGGCACTGGGCACAGGCTGGACTAAGAAGACTTTCACAACTGAAATCATTCTGTCATTCCAGGAAAAACCCTTGGGCTAAGCCCCAGGGTGAGCCCAACAACCCCACCTGGTCAGAAACTGCTAAAGATTGTACTGGACTCAAGTTCAACAAAGATGGAACAAGTCACAATATTTAAATCAGGTTTCTTTGAAAGCCTTCCAAAATTTTTATCACAGGTTCCCTCCAGAGAGAGAACAAACTCAAATCCAGGAGAGCTCCAAGCCACCTGAATTTCTGTGACTTCACATCTGTAAGTGTCAGCTGAGAGTCCAGAAGAGAGACAAGTCCCAGCCCTGAGGAACTTAGAGGTCAGGGTAAGAATGGTCAGGGTGGCAGTGGCACTGAGGCCCCAGCAGGTCAGGGTGGCAGTGGCACTGAGGCCCCAGCAGGTCAGGGGAGGGTGGCAGTGGCACTGAGGCCCCAGCAGGCCAGGGGAGGGTGGCAGTGGCACTGAGGCCCCAGCAGGTCAGGGTGGCAGTGGCACTGAGGCCCCAGCAGGTCAGGGTAATCACAGTGAGGGTGGCAGTGACACTGAGGCCCCAGCAGGTCAGGAGAGGGTGGCAGTGGCACTGAGGCCCCAGAAGATCAGGGTAAGAACACTGATGGTGACAGTGGCACTGAGGCCCCAGCAGGTCAGGGGAGGGTGGCAGTGGCACTGAGGCCCCAGCAGGTCAGGGTGGCAGTGACACTGAGGCCCCAGCAGGTCAGGGTAAGCACAGTGAGGGTGGCAGTGGCACTGAGGCCCCAGCAGGCCAGGGGAGGCTGGCAGTGGCACCGAGGCCCCAGCAGGCCAGGGGAGGCTGGCAGTGGCACCGAGGCCCAGCCCCGCTGCCAGGGTGCCATGTGAAGCTCCCAGCTCTCCGTGCCCATTCCCATGCCCAGGGGCTGTGCAGCTCTGCAGGCAGCCCTGAGGGCTGAGCACAGATTGTCCTGGCACAGCTCTGACCTCCAGCACACAGCCAGGGCGCGGGGCAGGCAGTGCCACCCCCCAAAGCACAGCCAAACCCTCATCTTGCCTCACTGCCCCAAGGCCTGAGGGGCAGAAATGGCTTTTTACAACCTGCCCATGGGATTTACCACGAGCCTGCAAACAAGAGCCAATCCAGCAGCTGCAAGTGCTTCCTTGAAATGAAGCAGTGCTCCTGTTGGGTACAAAAATGAAACGTTACAGGAGGATTTCTGAGCAGGAAGAAGTTGGATACAGTCTAATTAAGAGCTCACCACTCCCTGTCAGGAAGGGAAGAGTCCTTTTTGTGGAGGGGATTTCTGAGCACTCCGTGCTTCCAGGAGAACCTGGCAAAGCCTCCCCTCTCCATGGTACCCCAGAGGCCCCAGCACTGCTTGCAGAGCACAGGAGATGACTCTGCAGCAATATTCATTATCAGGAGGGGTTCTGAGCTGCATTCCTGCCCTTTCCCCACCACCCCAGACTGGGAGATGGAGCAGGAGCAGGTCCCACACACCTGCAGCTCAGAGCTCTGCCAGAGCTCCCTGGCACACCTGGGCAGGAGGGAAATTCCCGTGAGGAACACCTCAAACAGGAACTGCTTTCCCCCATCACAGCTCACTTCAGGATAAAACAGCTTGCCCAGGTTTAATTCATTCATTTCACCTCCTACATTTAACTTACGATGTGAAATCTTCCTCATCATCTTCACAGGTCTAAACTAAAATAATTCTAGGTTTGTGAAGTGTTAGATATTACTGAGAGGCTCCAGGAGTACAGAACATTAATCTGCATTTAAAAGCCTCTGTGCCACTGCCCCAGGCAATGGGAACTGAACACCCACACAGGCCTGATAACTTGAACTCTGTCTGAGCTGCCAGACACACACACCTGCTCCAAAAGCCTGCCTGCACCACCCTGCTCCTCACTGCTCCAGCTGTGCTCACACAGGGCTTGCTTTCCCCAAGAACAACACCAGCCTGAAGTGGAAGTCCAACTGATGGCATTTCCATTGCCTGCTGTAAAACTAAGAGTTTTTGTCCCTTAGTTTTGTCACTTTCTGTTTAAAAAAAGAAATAAAAATTTAAGTTAGGGTCGTAGTTCCCTCCCTGTTTGCTCTTTACCTCTTAAATCACAGAACCACTGAGGCTCTCATTCAACCCAGACCAATGAGTCCAACCTCTGACCTAAATAAAGTTAAAAGTTGCACTGGCAAAGACTGAAAATGCCCCACCTTGCAGTCAGTCAGTAGCTACTTAAGTTACTATGATTTTTAAGCACAGCACATCCTTTAGACATCCAACTCTTTTAAAATTTAGTGATGAATTGGCACCTGCTGTCATAATTCTATTTGTTTCCACCTGGCCAAATATAATGTGGAATTTTAAGGTCTCCTACTGTTTCTTCCAGATCTAGGCTGCCTAAAACTCTTCATTACATAACTTTTTTTAATAAATCTGTATTATTTAAGCACAGCTGAGAAGTTAAAATAGTTCAGTCCTTAAAGCCCACAGGACAGGGAAAGGCCCATGAAACTATTTCAATTTAGGTTCATCAACAGAAATCTGTTTCAACACTAAACCAGAGACAACAAAATCATAGTTTCTTCTCCCTGGTACCAAGGGGAAAACAATTAACATCATAAAAATATGATAAATTCAAATCCTTATCACCTGAATCACCTCATCTGAACCCCTCTTTAGGCTCTGTGAAGCTGTCCCAGAGCAGCCCACACAGGCAGGCTGAGCGTGGAGCTCAGGGGGGCTCAGGCACCAAGCCAGGCCCAAAGCCTGGCTTTAAAGTTCCAGATGTGCTTCCTTCCCTCTTCAAAAACTGTCCCAGCTTCCACAAGACACAGCTGAACACATCCACCTTGGTTTAGAGAACTGAGAACATCCACCTGGGCTTAAAGGGCTGAGCACATCCACCCGGGTTTAAAGGGCTCCTCACTCAGAACATCCACCTTGGCTGAAAGAACTGAGAATATCCACCCTGGTTTAAAGGGCTGCACAGCTGAACACATCCACCTTGGTTTAGAGAACTGAGAACATCCACCTGGGTTTAAAGAACTCAGAACATCCACCTGGGTTTAAAGGGCTCCTCACTCAGAACATCCACCTGGGTTTAAAGAGCTCATAACTCAGAACATCCACCTGGGTTTAAAGAACTGAGAACATGCACCTTGGTTTAAAGGGCTGCCCAACTGAGAACACCCTCCCAGGGCTGCCCAGGACTCACTCCCACCTCACCCGTGCTCTGTCTGATGTAGCTGAACTCCTGGGAAAGTGCTGCTTTTCTCTTGCTGCAAAAGCCCTTTTCCCTGCATTATGGCTCCTTCCTAAATCCCTCCACCACCCAGCACTGCCTAAAACATGTATTGCTCTTGGCTCCTGGGATGAACCAGAGCCCTGGCTGCACCAGCTGCACACCACAGCCAACAAAAAAACCCCATTTACTGTTCCAAACTCCCTGCATTATGGCTCCTTCCTAAATCCCTCCACCACCCAGCACTGCCTAAAACATGTATTGCTCTTGGCTCCTGGGATGAACCAGAGCCCTGGCTGCATCAGCTGCACCACAGCCAACAAAAAAACCCATTTACTGTTCCAAAAACCCCAGAGGCAGGAGTGTGGGACAATGCTGGCAGTGCTGCTGCGTTCACCACCCCAGGAGCTGAACAATGAGGGTGTCCCACAGAGCTCACGGGAGGTGCTGCCTGTGTCCCTTAAACACAGGATTCTGGAACTGTCAGGGCAACGCTGGCAGCCCAGCCTGGCAGCTGCTCCCTTGGCATGGCTGCTCGGAGGGGAAGGGACCTTAAGGCTCAGCCAGTGCCACCCTGGCTCCCTGGCAGTGCCAAGGCCAGGCTGGGGCTTGGAGCACCCTGGGACAGGGGAAAGTGTCCCTGCCATGGCAGGGGATGGAATTCAATGTTGTTGAAAGTTCTTTCCCACCCAAAGCATTCCGTAATTCTATGATTCACCTTCCCCAGACGAGGGATGTGTTGCACAACAAACAAAATTCTGGAGGAATTTTCAACAGAGGAGTCCATCTTTTTATGTGATTCCTTATTTCCACATGTCCAACACATAACAGAAAATGCAGGAGTCACTGCTTCAGGACACAAGTTTTTGATAAGTGAAAAATGTCAGTATCAGTGTTGGGAGTGTCAGAAACAGGCAAGTGAACACAGAAAACAGGAGATTTTAATGTCAGCACCACAGTCAAGCCCAGCAGATCCCGTTACCTGAATCACACTGAGAAGTCTCTCGGGGCAACTTCCACTTTCCTGGGCTCACTTCCTTCTTCAGACATTTAACCACAACCTGAGGAGAGGGGGATAACAGCAAGTGAGCTTTTCCTGCAAGAAAGCAGCGGCTTTGCACAGAAAAATAGCAGTGATTTATTTCACAGCCCAAAAGGGCGCTGCTTCTGCCCTGCCTGCTGTTCCTGTTAACTCCACAGCAATGCAGCCTGCACATCCCGGGCTGTGTTAACTCCACAGCAATGCAGCCTGCACATCCCGGGCTGTGTTAACTCCACAGCAATGCAGCCTGCACATCCCGGGCTGTGTTAACTCCACAGCAATGCAGCCTGCACATCCCGGGCTGTGTTAACTCCACAGCAATGCAGCCTGCACATCCCGGGCTGTGTTAACTCCACAGCAATGCAGCCTGCACATCCCGGGCTGTGTTAACTCCACAGCAATGCAGCCTGCACATCCCGGGCTGTGTTAACTCCACAGCAATGCAGCCTGCACATCCCGGGCTGTGTTAACTCCACAGCAATGCAGCCTGCACATCCCGGGCTGTGTTAACTCCACAGCAATGCAGCCTGCACATCCCGGGCTGTGTTAACTCCACAGCAATGCAGCCTGCACATCCCGGGCTGTGTTAACTCCACAGCAATGCAGCCTGCACATCCCGGGCTGTGTTAACTCCACAGCAATGCAGCCTGCACATCCCGGGCTGTGTTAACTCCACAGCAATGCAGCCTGCACATCCCGGGCTGTGTTAACTCCACAGCAATGCAGCCTGCACATCCCGGGCTGTGTTAACTCCACAGCAATGCAGCCTGCACATCCCGGGCTGTGTTAACTCCACAGCAATGCAGCCTGCACATCCCGGGCTGTGTTAACTCCACAGCAATGCAGCCTGCACATCCCGGGCTGTGTTAACTCCACAGCAATGCAGCCTGCACATCCCGGGCTGTGTTAACTCCACAGCAATGCAGCCTGCACATCCCGGGCTGTGTTAACTCCACAGCAATGCAGCCTGCACATCCCGGGCTGTGTTAACTCCACAGCAATGCAGCCTGCACATCCCGGGCTGTGTTAACTCCACAGCAATGCAGCCTGCACATCCCGGGCTGTGTTAACTCCACAGCAATGCAGCCTGCACATCCCGGGCTGTGTTAACTCCACAGCAATGCAGCCTGCACATCCCGGGCTGTGTTAACTCCACAGCAATGCAGCCTGCACATCCCGGGCTGTGTTAACTCCACAGCAATGCAGCCTGCACATCCCGGGCTGTGTTAACTCCACAGCAATGCAGCCTGCACATCCCGGGCTGTGTTAACTCCACAGCAATGCAGCCTGCACATCCCGGGCTGTGTTAACTCCACAGCAATGCAGCCTGCACATCCCGGGCTGTGTTAACTCCACAGCAATGCAGCCTGCACATCCCGGGCTGTGTTAACTCCACAGCAATGCAGCCTGCACATCCCGGGCTGTGTTAACTCCACAGCAATGCAGCCTGCACATCCCGGGCTGTGTTAACTCCACAGCAATGCAGCCTGCACATCCCGGGCTGTGTTAACTCCACAGCAGTGCAGCCTGCACCTCCCGTGTGTCCCTTTAACTCCACAGCATTGCAGCCCGCACATCCCGGCTGCCTGCCAGCAGCCGTTCCGCGGCCGGGAGGAACACCGCGGCACGGCCAAACCAGCGGCCGCCCGCCCCCAGCCCTGTGACCGGGCCCCGCTGGGCTCTCTCCCGCCCGGGCCCGGCGGCCCCGCCGCTGTCCCCCGTACCTGGGCCGGTGCTCCCGGGGCTCCAGGGGCGGCCGGGCCGCCTCAGCCGCCGCCG
>NW_024366871.1:193124-267626 GCF_014805655.1 Passer montanus | reverse complement strand
CGGCGCTCACCCCGGGGCGCGGCGGGGGCGCGCAGGCGCAGCGCGAACAGCTGAGGGGGCGGTCCCGCCCCCGGCCCGCCCTGAGGGGCTGGGGCCGCCTGAGGGGAGCGGGGCGGGCGGAGCGATGGTCGGGGAGCGCTGGAGGCTTCGGCAGCCACGGGTTCCCTCACTGACATCCCCCAGCCATGGCTGTCCCTCAGCACTACTTCAGCCACGGGTCCCCTCACAGACATCCCTCAGCACGGTGTCTGCCATGCCTGTCCCTCACAGCCATCCCTCACAGCCATCCCTCAGCCATAGCTGTCCCTCACAGCCATCTCTCAGCATGGTGTCTGCCATGCCTGTCCCTCACAGCCATCCCTCAGCCATGGCTGTCCTCTCACAGCCATGGCTCAGCACCGTGTCTGCCATGACTGTCCCTCAGCACTATCCGCTCGGCACCACATCAGCCACGGGTCCCCTCACAGGCATCCCTCAGCCATGGCTTTCCCTCACAGTCATCCTTCAGCACGGTGTCTGCCATGACTGTCCCTCACAGTCATCCCTCACCCATGACTGTCCCTCACAGCCATCCCTCAGCACCGTGTCTGCCATGGCTGCCCCTCAGCACCATCCCTCAGCACCGTTTCAAGCACGGGTCCCCTCACAGCTCAGCACCGTGCCAGCCATGGCTATCCCTCACAGCCATCCCTCAGCCATGGCTGTCCCTCAGCATTGTTTCAGTCATGGGTCCTCTCACAGCCATCTCCCAGCACCGTGTCAGCCATGGCTGTCCCTCACAGCCATCCCTCAGCCATGGCTGTCCCTCAGCACCATCCCTCAGCACCGTGCCAGCCATGGCTGTCCCTCAGCATCATCCCTCAGCACCGTGTCAGCCATGGGTCCCTTCACAGCCATCCCTCAGCACCGTTTCAAGCACGGGTCCCCTCACAGCTCAGCACTGTGTCAGCCATGGCTATCCCTCACAGCCATCCCTCAGCCATGGCTGTCCCTCAGCATTGTTTCAGTCATGGGTCCTCTCACAGCCATCTCCCAGCACCGTGTCAGCCATGGCTGTCCCTCACAGCCATCCCTCAGCCATGGCTGTCCCTCAGCACCATCCCCCAACACCGTGCCAGCCATGGCTGTCCCTCAGCATCATCCCTCAGCACCGTGTCAGCCATGGGTCCCTTCACAGCCATCCCTCAGCACCGTTTCAAGCACGGGTCCCCTCACAGCTCAGCACCATGTCAGCCATGGCTGTCCCTCACAGCCCTCCACAACAGCCATCCCTCCGAACAGTCCCCTCACAGCTGTGAGTGACTGCCATCCCCTCAGCATCCAGCCACAGCCATTGCTCAGCTCCATCCCCTCAGCTCGCAGGGCTGGAGCCCCCCTGCCATGGAGCCAGGCTGGCAGAGCTGGGAATGTTCAGACTGGAGAGGAGAAGGATCCAGGGAGAGCTCAGAGCCCCTGGCAGGGCCTGAAGGGGCTCCAGGAAAGTTGGAAGGGGACTGGGGACAAAGCATGGAGGGACAGGGAATGGCTCCCAGTGCCAGAGGGCAGGGCTGGATGGGATTTTGGGAATTGCAAATTGTTCCCTGTGAGGGTGGGGAGGGGCTGGGATGGAATTCCCAGAGCAGGGGTGGCACTGGGTGGGCTCTGATGTCCCTCCCAACCCAACCCACTCCACGGATCGCTGTTTCTGTGGGCTGGCAGGGCAGCTCAGGCTCCTAAGGACCGTGCCTCTGCAGGAGTGTCCCCTGTGCCAGGGGAGGCTGTCACAGCTCCTGCCGTGTCCCCTGCCACAGCGGCTGTTTCCAGTGACGGCGTCCCCGGCTCCATGGCGTGACCCTCCCTGCGGATCACGGCATTCCGTGGGCCCTGGGGATGTCACCGCCCGCCTTGCTGGCAGCCCCCGGCAGCGTCTCCTGAGGAGGATCCCGCAGCACGGGCTCTGCTCCAGGCTCTCCGTCCCCGTGCCAATAATGTCACAGCTCCTCCTGCACAGGCTGACAGTGCCTGCAGGAGGGGAGGACAATTCCTGCTCTGGGGAGGAGGCACCACTCCCGGTTGGGAGCGGGAGGGAACGCTTTGGCAGGGAATGGGAAATGAGAGCGGGAAGTGGCGATGCTCGTTGCGAGCTGCCTGTGCCCATGGCGGTGCTCGGAATTCCGAATTTGTCCTGGAATTCCGGAGCCAAGCCCGCGGGTGCCAGTGGGACCAAGCGAGGGAGGTGATGCCTGCTGGCTGCATTTCCACCCGAAAGGAGGCAGCAGCCAAAGCGGCGTTTGGAAAAGCCGTCCGCCGAGGGCTGCAGGGAGTGCTGCGACCTGCAAAAACACCAGATGGTGCCATGGCTTCACGTATTTCTCTGTGCCTCTGACTCCGGGAGCTCAGGTTCCTCTCCTCTGTGCGCTGTGCCCATCCTCCTCCTCCTCCTTCCCAAGGCTCCCAGGGGAGTTCGGCCAGGCTAGGAAAAAAAAGGGTTTTACTTACTGAACAACGAGACAGCCATTAATTAGTCACACGGATCAAAAGGAATAAATTAAAGGCTAGTGATGCTGCCAAGATGCCACCTGAGGGCTGGGGTGGATTATTCCCGCTGGCAGGTCTCCAACCCCTTCCATACTTAAAATACAGAATTGTTGATTCTTTTAATGCATTCAGGGAAAAGAAATCCCAGACTCCTGCACGTTCCTCTACACTGCTGATCTTACTGAGTTGTTAAGTGCACTCAGGGTTTTCCTGTCAGAAATCAGGTGGCTTGGTTACACACCTGTTTCCCCGAATCCCTCCATTTTAAGGGAAATCAAGTTCCTGTCGCTTGATACGGGTCTCTTCCTGTTTCTTTCTTTCTTTCTTTCCTCCAAATCTAAGTTCCATGCTCCTCAAGTGTCTTGGGACCCCAAGAAGTGAGGGAACTGCAGAATTTATTAAGGCTGAGTAATAAACCAACGTTTTCCCCTGAAAATGTGCCAAAAAAAATTTAAAAAATTAACGGATATCCACAGCTTGTAAAGCCAGGGAAGTGCAGTTCCCTGTCAGGGGAAGGCAGAAGGGAATCCCTGAAAACCCTCAGCAGGGCCCAAGGCCACAGCCCCAGATGGTTTTGGTGAGCAGAAGATGGACCATGGTGGGGGAGCACACGTGTCCAGTGCCCAGGTGCAGTTCCTTTACCCACCCACCCACCACCACCCAAACCCGTGGAGAACAAGGTGAAGAAGGAGCAGCTTCCACCCTAAAACCTCTATTTTAGCTCTATATATATTACTATATTCTAAATATACTGTATATTCTAATATATATATATATTCTAAATACTATATATGACTATATTCTAAAACCCCAAACCCTAAGTTTCTCACCCTGTGCTATCACACACTTCTAACCAACTCAATCAATTCTGGAAGCCTTCTCCATGGCCTCAGGTGAAAGGCAGTGCTCTCCTGAGGGCCTGTGCCTTTCAGCACAGAAAACTCTCAGTATCCAGGGCTCCAGCTCTGAGGAACTACAGGATCCTGTGCTCCTTTCCAAAGAGGGCCTTGTGGGAGGAAGAGGAACAGAATCCGTGGCAAGACTTGAGCCACAGGGAAGGATTTTGTCTGGTGCCATGTCCTGAGGGCATGGAAATTCCAGTGCCAGGTTGGGAATGGGCTGTTGGGAGCAGCCCTGGATCCTCCTCTGAGACACTAAGGTAGATTTTTATAGATATAGATATAGATTAGATATAGATATAGATATAGATATAGATATAGATATAGATATCCACGTGTGTCCCCCTGGGCTGGTTTACATGCCCAGACATCACCTCACTGACCCGAAGGTGCCCTTGCTCCACACCCCAGCACGTTCCTGATTTCAGCCTGGTGTCACAGCCTGTGACAGACCCGGGCTGGCAGTGGCCCGGAGGGGGCTGGAGGTGCCACGGGGCTGTTCTGGGGCTCATCCTTGGGACACCTCTGGACACAGAGTAAAACCTAAAACCTGTGTGCATGAGGCTCAAGGCAGTGCCCATGCCACGGGAACAGGTGAATCCCATCCTGCTGTCCCACCCCATCCCTTCCCTGTTGGGAAGCAGGCCTGGAGGAAGCTGCAGCACACCCATTGTCCCTGGGATCACATCCCTGGCATCTGGCCTGGAACAGCCACAGCCCTCCAAAGGTGAAACTCTCAGCCCTGCTTTTCCACTCTAAAATCCATAGCCAGCCTCAGAGAAGCCCGAACTGAAAGGGACGGGAGACCTGCTGTCCCACCCCATCCCTTCCCTGTTGGGAAGCAGGCCTGGAGGAAGCTGCAGCACACCCATTGTCCCTGGGATCACATCCCTGGCATCTGGCCTGGAACAGCCACAGCCCTCCAAAGGTGAAACTCTCAGCCCTGCTTTTCCACTCTAAAATCCATAGCCAGCCTCAGAGAAGCCCAAACTGAAAGGGACAGCAGACCAGTTTGGTTCAGTTTTGAACTGGGAGATGCAGCAGCAGCACTGGAATAAAGAACAATCGTTTGGAAGGGCAGCAGCTCCAGCACTGCCATTTTATCTCCTCCAGGTACCTGAAATAGGAAACAACCCCCAAGGCTGCCATTCCCTCTCAGGGCTTTGCAGGAGGGGAGGAAGCTGGGATGAAGAGGCCTGGGATGAAGGCAGGATCCCTCTGGACAGGGTGTTGCCCTGTTCTTCTAAGTTCTTCTAAGCCTTCTGATGTTTCCCTTTTTGTAATGGGGTTTTCTCACTCACAGTTCATGTAAATAATGATTGTTTTGCATTCCTTTCTGGAGGAGGAGAAATTTGATGGACTGTTGCTTTGACCAGTGTTGTTGGAGAGGCGGCAATTTCATCCTCCAATCCAGGGTCACTTTTGGAATTCCATTTATATCGAGGTCGAGAAATAAGCTTCCCTTCTTTTTACCTTGGAGGTTCCAGCATGCGTGTAGTTTTATTTCGTGTCCTATTGTGGCAGACAGGGAGCTGAGGCAGAGGAGGGACAGGCTCTAATTCCTCCACAGCCCCTGTGCTCAGCTCTCAGTGCAGGGTGTTAAACCCCATCCTGCCCCAGCAGCTCTCACAGCCGAGTGCAGAGGTTTGGTTTGCAGGACATCCCAGTGACAATCAAGTACAGAAGCACCGGTTCTGTGTCTTACCAGGATTTATTTTTGTACCTTTAACCCCAATGTGTTCACAGCGCTCCTTTTCCCACCTCATTTCCTTCCCTGCACATCCCAGGGCCAGGACTGCTGAATGCAGCTCTGGGTTACCCTCAGATCCCAGAACACTCACCGGATTCGATGGAATAAATGTCATTTGGGATTCACCCGAGCCAACAAGGGCACCACGAGGCTGGTGCAGCCCCCTCTGGGCTGCAGTGTGCTGCCAGGCTCCCTCAGCAGGGAGCTGTGCCCCCTGTGCGGGTGCAGCCTGTGCCAGGCACTGCAGGGGCTGCAGGTCTGCTCCTGCTGCCCAGCCTGGCACCTCAGTGCTGCAGGACCTGCTCCAGGAGGAACTGGGATTGCAGGAGCTGTGTCTGCTCTCAGGGGCCACAGATCTCCTCCTGCTGCCCAGCCTGGCACCTCAGTGCTGCAGGAGGAGCTGGGATGGCAGCACAGGGAGCTGTGTCTGCTCTCGGTGCCCCGGGGCACCCCCCTCCCGACGGGAATTCACTCCGGTGCCAAGAGCTGCACAGACGGATGTGCACCGACAGCCCTGCAGAGTAAACCCCCTGTTCGGTGTTGACAGCACTGAGAGGCTCCCGCAGGGTGCTGTCGGTCAAAGCGTGCATTCCGTGGGCTGGGAGCTCTTTTCCAACCCCAACGATTCTGTGGAATCCCCATTTATCCCCACCCACCCTGGAGCACACCCAGCGCTCCGGGTCTGGTTTGGAGCGGGGGCTGCAGCAGCTTTGGCTGTGCGGGGTCATCCTTGTGGGGAGGATCCATCCCGGCTCCTGGATCATCCCAGGGAAAGAGGATCATTCCCAGGTCCCGAGGAAAACAGAACAATTTATGGCTCTCCTACTGCTACAGCTTCCCCAAACCCTGCGCTCTGGGCTTGTGCTTCCCTCCCACCCGCTCTCCCCCCAACCTCCTTCGCTTGTTTTTGTCTTTTTAAACATCATTACATCTCAGATCCAACCAGCTCAAATACTTTTTAATACATTGAAAATGTAAAATAAAGCATATACGAAGTACATACAGTATATATATACACGTATTTCAAATACTTAAAATTCTTATGTAAAATATGATTTTTTTTCTATATTATTTGTGTAAAAATACATTTTCAAATGGTGTCACCTCGATTTTGCTGTACAGACCCTCAAGCCCAATCGAAGTCCCTTTTAAAAAGGCAAAAGACAAAGGTTTAGGATTTTTGGAACTATGTTTACAGGCCTGTTGTCCACACAGGAAAAGCCTCTGGGAAACAGTATTGGATTGCTTTTTGTGAGAATTCCCGTTTTTATTGCATTAACGGCAGGAACGGAGCCTTTTCGGTTGTGCTGCAGTAACCCCGCTGGCCTGGCCGAGGAACTGCCCCGGTACCCTGTGACCACCTCAGAACCCTCCTTTGCCCGCTCTGTTCAGATATAAAATATATATTACTTCAAATATATTACTGTAAGCTCTCTCTGCTCTGCGCGTGCAGCAAACGTAAGCACGGAACACCGAGCGAGGCCGCTGCTGTCCCCTGTGCCCCCCCGCAATTACCTGTGATAATTAACCACCGAGGCCACGCTGCCACGGCCCCGCCGCCTCCCACATCCCCGCTGTGGGAAACCCGGCCCCGCTCTCCACACTCCCGTGGGACTCACGAACCATTCATCGCACGGAGCTTCCCCCGAGGAGAGGCCCCAAAGCCGCTCCCGATCCACCCTCCCGCCCCGATGGTCTTTGCTGCCTCCCGAGGAACCCTCCCGAGGATCCTTCCCAAAGGTCCCTCCCGAGGGTTCCTCCTGAGGATCCCTCCTGAAGATCCCTCCCAAAGGTCCCTCCCGAGGAACCCTCCTGAAGATCCTTCCCAAGGAACCCTCCTGAAGATCCCTCCTGAGGAACACTCCTGAAAGTCCCTCCCGAGGAAACCTCCTGAGGATCCCTCCCAAAGGTCCCTCCCGAGGGTTCCTCCTGAAGATTCCTCCTGAGGATCCCTCCCGAGGATCCCTCCTGAGGAATCCTCCGAAGATCCCTCTCAAGGATCCCTCCCAAGGAACCCTCCTGAGGATCCGAGGAGAGGCCCCAAAGCCGCTCCCGATCCACCCTCCCGCCCCGATGGTCTTTGCTGCCTCCCGAGGAACCCTCCCGAGGATCCTTCCCAAAGGTCCCTCCCAAGGATCCCTCCCAAGGAACCCTCCTGAAGGTCCCTCCTGAAGATCCTTCCTGAGGGTTCCTCCCAAGGAACCCTCCTGAGGATCCCTCCCAAAGGTCCCTCCCGAGGGTTCCTCCTGAAGATTCCTCCTGAGGATCCCTCCCGAGGATCCCTCCTGAGGAATCCTCCGAAGATCCCTCTCAAGGATCCCTCCCAAGGAACCCTCCTGAGGATCCCTCCCAAAGGTCCCTCCCGAGGATCCCTCCCAAGGAACCCTCCGAAGGTCCCTCCTGAAGATCCTTCCTGAGGGTTCCTCCCAAGGAACCCTCCTGAAGATCCTTCCCGAGGAACCCTCCCGAGGGTCCTTCCTGAAGATCCCTCCCGAGGGTCCCTCCTGAAGATCCCTCCCAAAGGTCCCTCCCGAGGAACCCTCCCAGTAACAACCTGACCAGGAACTGCTGCTCCAGCAGCTGTTTTGTGCAACAACAACAACAAAAAATCCAACTCCCCAACGAGTGCAACTGCTTGGAACCTCCTTCTTCCTGTAAATTCCCGGAGGGAAAGTGAAATTCCACACCAAATTCCTTCCCCTGCTGCCCACCTGGCTCAAAACCTGCACCCCCAGAGTCGTGCTGGCACCTCCTGTGCCACAGCCTGTCCGTGGGGTTTGGGCTGGGAAGTGAAGCATTGCTCAGGCTCTAATTCCAGTTCTGTGTCCTGAAGAGGGAAACTGAAACCTCCTCCCTCATCAGGTTCCTTTCCCTGCCACAAACACTGACATCAGGCTTTGGGAATCCTGGATTTTTGATGGCGCCATTCCCTGCAGTGCCATTAAATTAATTCCTGGGGGACCAAAGTCTGATGGTTCAAACTCCATCACGGCATCCCTTTATTATGAATCCCGTGTGGAGATGCATTTACTGCCGATGGGAAGGAGCCTCAGCAGTGGGACAGGCTGGTCCCACCCCAGGATCCCCCTTCTGAAAGCCATCATCCCAAATCCAGCTGCAGCACACACAAAACTCCCAGGCTTTGTCCCTGTTCCAGGGTTATTACACCCAGCCCCTATCCCACACCATTTCCCAGGCTTTGTCCCTGTTCCAGGGTTATTACACCCAGCCCCTATCCCACACGATTTCCCAGGCTTTGTCCCTGTTCCAGGGGTATTACACCCAGGGTTATTACCCCACACGATTTCCTCACACTCGGTGCCCTCTGCTCACCCTCGGAGATGCTGCCCCAGGCTGCACCAGGAGCATGCTCAGACCCCAACGGGCACTGAGAGAATCGATTTCCTTTAAAAAAACTGAGGAAAAGTAGCCCAAGCTAAGTATTGATCCATGAAATGGAACTAAGGCACTGACAGGTGGAAACGCCTGAGCCACCAGCACGATCCTACCCTGGCCAAAACCAGCCAGGGCCACCTCCATGTCCAGGGCCACTGAGTGTCCCACCCCTCCTGGGGTGTCCCCAGGCAGACGGGCACATTCCCACGGCATGGTGCTGGGAATGGCACTGCCCTGCTCTGCCAGGGAACGGGCACAGCAAGCCCAGCCCAAGCTCAGCCAGGGCACCGGGGAAATCCAGCAGGAGGAGCCTGCTGGAGCCACAGCCGGCTGGGGATGCTTTGGGAAGGGCCAGGGGAGCTCTGAAGAGCCTTTCCAGCAACAGCTGAACGCCTGTGAGTGCTCAGGGTCACAGCTCCCTCCTCACCCTCTGCTTCTCCCTCTCCAGCAGCCTGGAAAATCACCCTGAGAGGAGCCAGGAGAGACCAGAACTGACCCAAGTGCGCAGAGAAACCTCTCACTCTCCTCTGAGAACTCTGTTGTGGAAGCAGCACCAGCCTCTCCCGGGCTGTCCCAGCCAGGAATGGAAGTGTCCATCCAGGAACACAGGAAGGAATCTCCCTGTGGGAGGAGTGGACAGATCCTGCTCTCAGCTCCAAAGCAGCCCACGCTGCCTCCCTCCCAGGTTTACAAAAATGCAGGATTTCCTCTTCCCGAGCAGGAGCTGGAAGTGGGCAGTGGCAGCAACTGGCACAAGCTGGGGGTGCCTGGGCTACCCCCACCCACCACGGGTGGCAGATGCTCATGGGGACAATTTTGTGCAATGGTTTAGATTTTTTAAAAATCGAGTTAATTTCTAATCCCTAAATCCTCCTCACCATGCCTGAGCAGCGATGTGGAATCACGGCAGTGGGGGTCACTGCTCCGCAGTGAATTTCAGATGGAGAACCCAGAGCAGCTGATGCTGCAGCTCCTGCTGCTCCAGAGGCAGCTGCACTCCCCGGGCAGGGAGGGAAACGCTCCTGCAGCCACGGGATCCAGTCTGGAACTCCCTTTTCCTTGTCATCACCACCTAAATCCCAGTCATGGAACGTCCTGTGCTGGAACGGACCCACAGGGGTCATCCAGCCCAACTCCTGACCCTGCACGGACACCCCAACAATCCCACCCTGTGCCTGAGAGCCTTGTCCAAAGGCTCCTGCAGCTCTGGCAGCCTTGGGCACCTCTTGCTCCTTGGAAAACCACCCAGGAATTATTTCTGCTCCTCACACAGTGCCGGGCTCCCGGGGAGAAGGGGAGGGGAGCAGTAGTACAAAGGAGAGGGGAAGGGAAGGCTGAGGAGCCCGTGCACCACTCAGCTGCCCCGCTGCTGGGGGAATATTGCTTCAGCTTTAAAAGGCCTTTGGATTAAAAGTGAATTCAGTGCTTTTCCATCAAAAACATACATAGCTCTGTTCCCTGCCCAGGATGCAGCAAGGCCTCCACCTGCCCCAGAGGGGAACAGCCCTCGGGTGACTCGCGCTCCACCAGTGCCCTCAGCTCCCAGGAACACGGGGCCACTGTGCTTTGATTTCCCTCGGTGCAAGTGAAGGAACCCGGAGCTGCCAGGGGACACAGCTGCCACCAGCCGTGTCCCCACTCAGCTCGGAGGGGCTGCCCCAGCACCCCTCCCTCAGCTGGGCCCAGCTGAGCTGAGCTCAGCCCAATTTGGTATTTCAGACACAAAGAGCCACCCAAGGAGGCCCAGGCAGACACTCATTGCCTTTCCCTACACCCAGAAAATAGAAACCTTGGACAGAAACTGGAGATGTCTGACCATGGGGGTGTTTGGATCAGGACAAAACGCTTCCCAGAGCATGGCAGGACCCAGGGTGACACTTGGTGCCTGTCACCTGCCCCTGTGTCCCAAGAGCAGCTGGCTCTGGGCCATGGGATGGCAGCTCCAGCCTTGGGAGTGCCCCAGGAGAGCAGATTCCTGAAGCCCTGGGAATGCCCAGGGGAGCAGGTTCCTGCCAGCCCTGGGAATGCCCAGGAGAGCCCTGGGAATGCCCAGGAGAGCAGGTTCCTGCCAGCCCTGGGAATGCCCAGTGGAGCAGGTTCCTGCCAGCCCTAGGAATGCCCAGGGGAGCAGATTTGTGCCAGCCCTGGGAATGCCCAGGAGAGCAGGTTCCTGGAATCCTGGGAATGCCCAGGACAGCCCTGGGAATGCCCAGGGGATCAGTTCCTGCCAGCCCTGCCTGCCAGGCACAGCTGTGTGCCCCCTGCTCCCGCTGTGTCACCGGCAGCCCCAGGACTGAGCTGCTGTGCTCACTCCCCTGTCCAGCCCAGCTCCCTGCAGCTCCAGCAGCAGCACCCCCGGACCCCTCCCTTCACCGGGACACCGGGAGGGGGATCTGCACACCAGGAGCACCAGCCTGCACCGCACAGCCCAGCAGCCTCTGCAGCAGAGGGAAAGGCAAGGGAGGGAAAGGCTGCCAGGGATCTGAACTGGGAGCAGCCAGGGGAGCCCACTCGGGGCTCCTGCCTCGGGGCTGGACTGGGTTATCCCCTTCCCTCTGCCAAGAGACAACCAACAACGGGCTGTGGGCTGCATTCCCCGGGGAGGGCAGGGCTCGGCAAACGTGCTCAGAGCAGGCTGGGGTTACTGGAACTGCAGTACAAGTCAAACACTATCTCCTAAAAGATTGAAAAAATATCTTTAAACAAAATAATGTGGCATATTTACATAATTCCTTAAGTGCAAACTCTTGTCACAATTCACGTAGTTGAGCGCGATTTCGACTCCCTGTACAAGAAGGTGCTCTTTCGCTAATGAAAGAAGGACTCTAACTCTGTATTCCTGATTCAGTAACGTGTCTCTTGTGCAAGGCAGTAAAATTCCTGTTTCTTCCCAAGATTCTTCGGACAGCAGCCCCCGGAGGAGGCCGTGCTACGCCCCGCGTGCCCCCCGTTACCGCACGACGAGGCAGGAGACGCAGAGCTTGGAGGGCCCGATGCAGTCGTCATGGCAGAAGGCGCCGCAGCCCTTGCACATGATCATGGCTTTCAACCTGCAGTAACATTTGGAAGGGGGATCCTCCATGGCGCCGTCCTCGGCGAACGCCTGCACCGGGAGGCTCTGCCCGTGGCCGCCGGAGCTCACGGCCTGCCCGGCGGGGAGGGTGGTGACGGTCACGGAGAAGGACATGACGTTGCCCATGGAGCTGGCCAGCTGCTTGCACTCGCTCATGAGCGAGCCCTGGCCCACGTCGGGCGAGGTGGAGACGTTGATGGTGCCGCTGTAGCTGGGCCCCAGCAGCTGCGCCCCGGCGCTCCCGGGCAGCTTCGGGGGGTGCGGGGCAGGGAGCAGCGGGGGCTGTGCCGGGTCTGGGGACGGGCTGGGGGCCCCGAAGAGCTCCGTGCCGCCGTGGCCCTTGCTCCTCATGGCGTGGGCCATCTGCTCCTGCGCCGCCTGCAGCAGGTCCCGTGCCAGCGCCGTGCCGTCCAGCGCTGCCACCTTCTCCCTGGCTGCCGGCGGCACCGGGGCCGCCTCGGCCTTCGCCCCCAGGGAGCCGGGCTCTGCAGGGCCCTGCTCCTTCTCCCCCTGCCCCGCCCGTGGCTCCTCCTTGACGCTGATGTGCTCCCGTTCGTCCCCGGAGCTCTCGTCGTCCGCGTCCTCCTCGCTGCTGCTGCTGCTGGCCCGGCCGCCCGTGTCCTCGCCCTCCCCGAGCTCTGCCCTGGCACCCTCGGCGGGGCTGCTCAGCCCCACGCGGGGCTCGGCGTTCAGGGAGAAGCCTCTCCTCAAACTCTCCGAGCCGCGGCCGTAGGTGGAGATGTTGAGCAGGTAGTGCCCAGACATGGCAGGCTTGGACGTCCTCCTGCCCGTGAAGCCCAGCATGAATCTCTGGCTGGTGGAGCCGTTTTCCACCGGGAAACCTGAGTGCGGGAGGTTCAGCTGCGAGGGCTGGAGGACGGGCAGCAGGTTCTGCCTCTGCACCCTCTTGATGAGAGTCTGCAGGATCTGCTCCTGGGTGGATTTGCTCAGCGCCTCGTGGCCCTGCTGCTGCTCAGGCCCGGGGTCCTTTCCTGAGGCGAGCGGGAAGGTCCTTGGAATGTGAGGCAGAGGCCTGTTCTGGCACAAGATCTTCCCAAGCTGCTGCGGGGGCAAACTCGATGCTCTGTCCCCCGCCTCGGCGCCGTTCCCCGCCGCACCGGCAGCCGCCGGCCCCTTCTCTTCCTGAGGAGCCACCGGGACGGGTTTCACTTCTGCTCTGGTGAGCGCCTTGGGCAGGATCTGCTCCAGAGGGACGCTCTTGCCCTGCAGCAGCTGGGTGACCAAAGGGTTGTTGGCAGGAATGCTGGAGCTCGCTCGGGGCAGGGCCCCACCGGGAGGGGATTTAAGGCTGGCTGCTGCTGAGGAGCTGCTGGAGGCTGGGACGGGAGCACCCACGGCTCCAGCCTGGGCTCCGGGGCCCGCGGGTGGCACGGGGGACACCAGAGGAGAAGGAGATTTGCCTTTGGGAAGGTCACAGCTGCTCCCCGCCGAGGGGCCGTTCCCGTTCCCAGCTGCCGGAGCCCCCCGGGCCGGGGCAGGAGGGGCTGTCCCCAGGCTGTCCCCGCTGGGGGTGCTCAGGGAGCCGGGGGTGGCCGTGCCCCGCGGGGGGCTCGGCGTGGCCCCCGCGCCGCTCCCTAGCGCCGGGGCTGCCGCGGGGGCCCCTGGCTGTAGCTGTGCTCCAGGAGGATGGCGAGCAGCCCCCGGCTCCGCCTGGCCCTCCACC
Source organism: Passer montanus (assembly GCF_014805655.1). Lineage (NCBI taxonomy): Eukaryota > Metazoa > Chordata > Aves > Passeriformes > Passeridae > Passer > Passer montanus. The sequence continues at coordinate 254,307 of NW_024366871.1, read as the reverse complement.
TGGGAGCGGGGCCCTGGGCCAGGGGGAAGGAACCTTCTCGAACCTCCCCCGCTTCCAGTTCCTGCCAGTTCCAGTGCGTTTGCTCCACTTGCTGCTCGGACGGCTCCGCCGGGGTCTCTCCCGTCTGCCCCCCTGCCCGGGGGTCTCCCCCCGCCCGGGCCGGGTCCTGGCACGGCCCCCCCGGCCGAGGCGGCGGCGGCGGCGGCCGCTGCCCTCTGAGCCTTGGCCTGCTGGGCTCTTGCCTTGATGTCTGCCAAGGTCCTGGCCCCTGTCCTGCCCGGACTGCTGAGGGAGAGGGGGAAGCACGCCCTGGGAGAGACCTGGCCCGCAGGAAATGGCATCGGGGAGATCCTGGACACGGGGATCTGCAAGAGAGCAGGAGAGAGGCACGGCTGAGACACGGGGAACACCCGACCCACAGGTCTGAGTCTGCAGTTTATCTGAGAGAACTGGTGCTGCTGGTGGAGAAATCCCTTTGGAGAGACCCCTCCTGTCCCTGCCTTGAGACAAGAAACGTGTCTGACCCTCAGATGCCTCCCAGGCAGTTTTGGGTGCTGCAAGCCCCGTGGCTCTGAGTGGAGCTGGTCCCTCATGTCACCCAGAGCCCCCAGGCTCCCTCCCTGAAGGGCTGATCCAGCCCTGCCCTGGCAGCCCCTGTTCCACTGTCTCACGTTATTCAGATGCAATTTCAGATCTAATTTTCTATTCAGATCTCCTTTGAAAGGTGTCACCTCCCTGCTGGGCTCAGCCTTGCTCTTCCCCCCTGCTCACCCATCATTTGTCTCCTCAGTGCCTTTGTGCAAAGCCATAAAAATCCCCTGAGCTGGAGAAAAAAATGCCAATAATTTACTATTTCCTTCTCAAACATTTCCCCCAATGTTCCAGCTGACTTTCCCCATGTTTGCTCTTCCCAGCATATGTGCTGAGCCCTGCACTGAGACTGGTGCTGTTCCCCCTGCAGAGATCTCATGGAGTTCATTTGAGGTTACATTTATTTTCCTTATCCATAAAATCCTCACTGGATCCCACTGAGCTCTGATCAATCTCTTCATTTCTGGGGGATGACACGTCTTGGGGACACGTCTGTCCCCATTTCCCCTGCTTTGCAAGGGAATCTATTCACAATCACCTTCAACTCACTGCTGTTAAATGAAATCCCACTTTTATTGCCCTGGCAGATCAGCCCTCATTCCTGCACGATATTCCAGACCTCTTTTATGGACAGTTTCCCCAATTCTGTGTCACTGACAGTCTCATTGGTGCTTTCTGTGGGAATCTATAGGATTAGAGGATTCCTGCCTTGGTGCTGTTCTCATTAACATGGTGACAACGATCAGCAGCTTTTGAAGTTTTGACTTTGCAGCCTTTTGGTACAGAAGGATAGAACAGGGCAGCAGGGTCAGCAGCAGCTGCCTGCTCCTGGCCTGGCTCTCAAGGCCAGGGCCTGCCAAGGCTGCAGTGTTTCTGTCCTGCTGCCTCCCCGTGCCCATCCCAGCAGGGCCAATTCCCTCCTTCCTTTCCCAGTGACTTCTTGCAAAGCCCAGCAGCCAAAGCTGCTCCTGAGATGTTCCCAAAATTCCCCTTCCCGGCTGCTGCCCGGCCCTGCAGCACTACAAACCAGGCTGCAGTGCTGCCAGGGGCTCTGGGCTGGCTGCAGGGGAGCCCGGATGGCGCTGGCCCCTGTGGCCCTGGGTGTCCCCAGCTGCCAGGCTCCTGCCCTGCTGGCTGCCCCCTTGTCACCACGAGCTGTGGCAGGGCTGGGCTGGGCTCTGGGGGCCCTTCCACCCCACCGAACCCACACTTTGGGGTTCAGTGGCCCGGGGGAGCCCCGGGGGAGGCCAGGCCGTGGCTGTGTCCCTGCAGGGCTCACCTTGAGCGGGGGCACCCGCGGCACCGCCGGCCCCGCGCCGGGAAAGGGCTGGCTCCGAAAGGCCTGCTGGTGCTGGCAGGGCTCAGCCACACGGGGCTTCTTCTCGGGGGTGCCTGCAGCCTCCTCCCTGCTCTCCGACTTCCTCTTGTGGGCCTCCACGCCGACCTCCATGGCCTCGCTCCCGGGGGGTTTCTTCTCCTCCTTCTCCTTCTCCTTCTGGGCCGGGGCTGCCGCGGGGCTCTGCGCCTTCGCCGCTCCCCCGCCTGCCTCGGGGCTCTTTGGTTTGCTCGGGGCACCCAGAGATTCCTTTCCTGGTGCCTCCTTTGCCACCCCAGGCCTGCTCTGCTCCTCTGCCGGGTGGCTGGCGGTGCTGGGGGGTTTTTGGGGCAGGGTTTCTCCGGGGGGTCTCTCCCTGCCGGGGCCGGGTCGTTCTCCGGCTCTGGCCGCTCTCCGCTCCGGGGACGCCTCGGCGGGCTTGGCTGCCTTGGGCTGTGGCTCCTCTCTGCCCTCCTCTCCTGCTCTCCTGCCGCCTGCTGGGGCTGCCTGGGGCTCCGAGGGGGATGTGGAGGTGCCCTGCTCCCGGCGGGGGGCCGGGGGGCTGCGGGGCCGGCCGGGCTCTGCCTCGAGCTGTGCTGTCAGTCGCTCCGACTCCTCGGGGCTCAGCCCAGAGCTGCCAAGGAAAACAGAGACTTTGCTGTGCAAAACACCCCTGCAAAAGCATCCCGTCCTTGGGAAATGGAGGCAGGATTCTCTAAATGAACTCCCTAAAGAGATGTCTCACACACCCAGTCCTGTGCCACCATCAGTGAGAACCTTCCCTACTGCTAATGCTTCCACAGGGAGCAGAAATCAGCATCAGAGGTGAAAACCAGCTCAGAGCAATACCTGCAACACTGGGTAGCTGCAGGCCTGCTCCAGACACCAACTGACACCAACTTTCCAGGCTGCAAACCCAAAGGGTTTGGCCAACAGTGAGTATTTCCCTGCATGAGCCCCACTGCCTGCCCTGCAGCACGGGAGGCCAGGCTCACACGGTGACACTGGCAGGAGGGGACACTGAGAAGGAAGAGTGCCACCACCTCTCCAGGAGGAACATGGGATCTAACTCCCACACTGATGTCTGGGAAAAGTTTCTCCTTCTGGATTAACTTCATCCATCCCTCTCAGTAATGTGTCAAATTGGGGTTTTTTTTCCCAACCACAACCCTGTGAAGCTCTGGTGAATCCATGGATGGGCTCCTCCAGACAAGTTCACAGGAGCTGGAGGGACCTGAGCTCTTCCACACATCCCCTCCTGCTGTCCCCTGTCCCCCTCATGCCCCAGGACTGGGGCTGTTGTCACCTCCCCACGAGCACAGACCTGGCTCAGATGGCTGATGAAGCTCCTGGTGAGCTGCACTCCCAGCCTGGTGTATCCCTGTAGTTGTTCCTACAGCTTGTAGGGACACCCACAGCACCCCAACCACACCATGGAATGCCAGGAATGCCCCCCAGGCTCTGGAGGGTTAAAACACCCAGGATGAATGGGAGGCACAGAGGCTGGCAGGGTGAGGACAACCCAAACCCTGGCACAGTGCAGGGTTAGGAATTCCTGGTTAAAACACCCAGGATGAATGGGAGGCACAAACCCAAACCCTGGCACAGTGCAGGGTTAGGAATTCCTGCTCAGTTATTTACACCTCCGTGCTCCTTCCCAGGCCTCTCAGCAACTCAAAAACCCCAAATCCTCCCTGTAGCCTCAAAGGATGGGAAAACCCTGAAGCAAGAGGAGGCAGAGAATAAAAGCTTGGCAGATTTGGGGGTTGAACGTGTGGGAATGCAGGTCCTGACCCTGAGGTGGGACACACTCAGCTCCAGGAGAGCTGTGGGGGTGGCTCCAAGCAAGGAGGGGAAGAGGAGAGACATCCCAAACCTGCCACACTGGACAAAGGGTGACAAACCTCCCACCTGAGCTGGATCCCTGCCCTGGATAAGGGTGACAAACTTCCCACCTGAGCTGGATCCCTGCCCTGGACAAAGGGTGACAAACCTCCCGCCTGAGCTGGATCCCTGCCCTGGACAAAGGGTGACAAACCTCCCACCTGAGCTGGATCCCTGCCCTGGACAAGGGTGACAAACCTCCCACACTGGACAAAGGGTGACAAACCTCCCACCTGAGCTGGATCCCTGTCCTGGATAAGGGTGACAAACCTCCCACACTGGACAAAGGGTGACAAACCTCCCACCTGAGCTGGATCCCACTGACATTTCCCCGTTTCCTGGAGCCAGCTGAAGCCAGGAACCTTCCTCAGGCTCCAGGGAACCCAACGTCCATGTGTGGAGCACCCCAGAACCCAGCTGAGCTCTCACCTCTGCCCGTAGTAGCTCTCAAAGAAGCGCTCCTTCCACAGCTCCACCTTCTTCTCCTTCTCGATTTCCTGCCGGATCCGGAGCTGCATTTCGGGGGTGAACTCTCCTGGGGGATGCAGAAGGGATTTCAGCCAGGGAAGGGCTGGCTAAGGGGGCTCAGGCCAGGGGGGGGTCCCAGGAACCCCAGGCTGCTCCTCCAGGGGAATGGGGCAGTCCAGGGAACGGAGCTGGGGAGGGAATGGAGCCCCAGCAGAGGCTGAGGGAGCTGGGAAGGGAATGGAGCCCCAGCAGAGGCTGAGGGAGCTGGGAAGGGAATGGAGCCCCAGCAGAGGCTGAGGGAGCTGGGAAGGGAATGGAGCCACAGGAGGGGCTGAGGGAGCTGGGAAGGGAATGGAGCCCCAGCAGAGGCTGAGGGAGCTGCCAAGGGGCTCAGCCTGGAGAAAAGGAGGCTCAGGGGGGACCTTGTGGCTCTGCACAACTCCCTGCCAGGAGGGGACAGCCAGGGGGGGTCAGGCTCCCCTCCCAGGGAAGAATTTCCCCCAATTTCCCATCCGAACACCCAAAGGGATGGCTCAAAGCACTGAGCAGCCCATGCCCTGCTCTGGAGCAGAATTTCCCTTCTCTGCCCCTCAGCAGTGTCTGTGTTTAGGTGCCACAACCCCAGAGTGCCCCAGCTCTGCTGTCAGTTCAGATTTTAAACACATTTCTCCTTTTCTCATCTCTTCCAGAGATTTCCTGTGTCAGTTCAACACATAACTCCTCCTGCAGCCCCCTCCCACCCTGAGCCCCCCAGCTGTGGGCAGTGAGTCCCTGCAGAGCTGCAGCTTCTCCAGTTTGTCCCTGGAGAAGGCCCCCCAAACCCTCCCCAGCCGGGGGTCCTGGGGCTCCCCAGCCCTCCCAGCCGGGGTCCAGGGCAGGTTTTACCTTCTGACAGCCGCTCCTTCCAGCCCTGCGCAGCCGAGGTGAAGAACTCGTTGTTGAGTGCTGAGCTGCTGAGCTTCATCAACCCATCGGGGCCCACCTGGAGAGACACAGCCCTGTCACCTGCTGGACACAGCTCTGTCACAGCTCTGTCACCTGCTGGACACAGCTCTGTCACAGCTCTGTCACCTGCTGGACACAGCTCTGTCACAGCTCTGTCACCTGCTGGACACAGCTCTGTCACAGCTCTGTCACCTGCTGGACACAGCTCTGTCACAGCTCTGTCACCTGCTGGACACAGCTCTGTCACAGCTCTGTCACCTGCTGGACACAGCTCTGTCACAGCTCTGTCACCTGCTGGACACAGCTCTGTCACAGCTCTGTCACCTGCTGGACACAGCTCTGTCACAGCTCTGTCACCTGCTGGACACAGCTCTGTCACAGCTCTGTCACCTGCTGGACACAGCTCTGTCACAGCTCTGTCACCTGCTGGACACAGCTCTGTCACAGCTCTGTCACCTGCTGGACACAGCTCTGTCACAGCTCTGTCACCTGCTGGACACAGCTCTGTCACAGCTCTGTCACCTGCTGGACACAGCTCTGTCACAGCTCTGTCACCTGCTGGACACAGCTCTGTCACAGCTCTGTCACCTGCTGGACACAGCTCTGTCACAGCTCTGTCACCTGCTGGACACAGCTCTGTCACAGCTCTGTCACCTGCTGGACACAGCTCTGTCACAGCTCTGTCACCTGCTGGACACAGCTCTGTCACAGCTCTGTCACCTGCTGGACACAGCTCTGTCACAGCTCTGTCACCTGCTGGACACAGCTCTGTCACAGCTCTGTCACCTGCTGGACACAGCTCTGTCACAGCTCTGTCACCTGCTGGACACAGCTCTGTCACAGCTCTGTCACCTGCTGGACACAGCTCTGTCACAGCTCTGTCACCTGCTGGACACAGCTCTGTCACAGCTCTGTCACCTGCTGGACACAGCTCTGTCACAGCTCTGTCACCTGCTGGACACAGCTCTGTCACAGCTCTGTCACCTGCTGGACACAGCTCTGTCACAGCTCTGTCACCTGCTGGACACAGCTCTGTCACAGCTCTGTCACCTGCTGGACACAGCTCTGTCACAGCTCTGTCACCTGCTGGACACAGCTCTGTCACAGCTCTGTCACCTGCTGGACACAGCTCTGTCACAGCTCTGTCACCTGCTGGACACAGCTCTGTCACAGCTCTGTCACCTGCTGGACACAGCTCTGTCACAGCTCTGTCACCTGCTGGACACAGCTCTGTCACAGCTCTGTCACCTGCTGGACACAGCTCTGTCACAGCTCTGTCACCTGCTGGACACAGCTCTGTCACAGCTCTGTCACCTGCTGGACACAGCTCTGTCACAGCTCTGTCACCTGCTGGACACAGCTCTGTCACAGCTCTGTCACCTGCTGGACACAGCTCTGTCACAGCTCTGTCACCTGCTGGACACAGCTCTGTCACAGCTCTGTCACCTGCTGGACACAGCTCTGTCACAGCTCTGTCACCTGCTGGACACAGCTCTGTCACAGCTCTGTCACCTGCTGGACACAGCTCTGTCACAGCTCTGTCACCTGCTGGACACAGCTCTGTCACAGCTCTGTCACCTGCTGGACACAGCTCTGTCACAGCTCTGTCACCTGCTGGACACAGCTCTGTCACAGCTCTGTCACCTGCTGGACACAGCTCTGTCACAGCTCTGTCACCTGCTGGACACAGCTCTGTCACAGCTCTGTCACCTGCTGGACACAGCTCTGTCACAGCTCTGTCACCTGCTGGACACAGCTCTGTCACAGCTCTGTCACCTGCTGGACACAGCTCTGTCACAGCTCTGTCACCTGCTGGACACAGCTCTGTCACAGCTCTGTCACCTGCTGGACACAGCTCTGTCACAGCTCTGTCACCTGCTGGACACAGCTCTGTCACAGCTCTGTCACCTGCTGGACACAGCTCTGTCACAGCTCTGTCACCTGCTGGACACAGCTCTGTCACAGCTCTGTCACCTGCTGGACACAGCTCTGTCACAGCTCTGTCACCTGCTGGACACAGCTCTGTCACAGCTCTGTCACCTGCTGGACACAGCTCTGTCACAGCTCTGTCACCTGCTGGACACAGCTCTGTCACAGCTCTGTCACCTGCTGGACACAGCCCTGTCACCTGCTGGACACCGCCCTGTCACAGCCCTGTCACCTGCTGGCCACAGCCCCGGTGTGCTGGGCCACAGCTGGAGCAGGGGAGCAGCTTTAGTGCCCAGCCCTGTGGGGACCAGGATTTTGTCCCACACTGCACAAAGCAGAGCCTCAGAGGGGCACACCAAAATCATGTGGTGCTATTTCAGAGGGGCACACCAAAATCATGGTGCTGTTTCTCCAACAGTTCTGGAGGATTTGCAAGACTGCCACTGCCCCAGGTTGTCCCAGTGTCCAGCCTGGCCTTGGGCACTGCCAGGGATCCAGGGGCAGCCCCAGCTGCTCTGGGCACCCTGTGCCAGCCCTGCCCACCCTGCCAGGGAACAATTCCTAATCCCAATCTCCCATCCAGCCCTGCCCTCTGGCACTGGGAGCCATTCCCTGGCTCCTGTCCCTCCAGCCTTGTCCCCAGTCCCTCTGCAGCTCTCCTGGAGCCCCTCCAGGTCCTGGAAGGTCCTGAGCAATGACAATGATTATTAGGTGACAATTATTATTATTATTATTATTATGTGACCACGAGGTCACCCAAAGGTGGATTGGTTCTCCCCTACCCCTGTGCCCCTCTGCCCCCAGGTACCACAAGGGGAACAGGATCTCTACACCTGGCATCCCTCCCTCCCTGCCTGCCCCAGAGCCCTGTGGGGCAGGGCAGCCCAGGTGAGTGCTGTACCTGCACAGCCCAGGTGAGTTCTGTACCTGAGACAGCCCAGGTGAGTTCTGTACCTGGATAGCCCAGGTGAGCTGTACCTGCACAGCCCAGCCCAGGTGAGTGTGTGCCTGGGACATCCCAGGTGCGTTCTGTACCTGCACAGCCCAGGTGAGCCGTCCCCACCCAGCCCAGCCCAGGTGAGTGTAGCTGTGTGGGACCCCCAGGTGAGTGCTGTACCTGGGACATCCCAGGTGAGCCATACCCACCCAGCCCAGCCCAGGTGAGTGCTGTACCAGCCCAGCCCAGCCCAGCTCAGCCCAGGTGAGTTCTGTACTAGCCCAGCCCAGGTGAGCTGTCCCCACCCAGCCCAGCCCAGCCCAGGTGAGCGGGCCGTGTGGCACCCCCGGGGGCCGTACCTGCCTGTCCACGTCGGGCAGCAGCAGCAGCAGGCGCTGCTGGCCCTCGGGGGGCAGCAGGCTGAAGGTGTGCTTGTTGATCAGGGCGCGCAGGTTGGTGTTCACCAGGATGGAGTCCGGCGTCTCCACGTCGATGTCGGCGCAGCGCGCTCTCTTCAGCTGCCCTGGGGAGCACACCCTGCTCAGCCCGCCTGCCCCGGGGCCCTGCACGCCCCGGGAGTGCCCCAGGGCTCCCTGCACCTCTGCACAGCTGGAACGATCTGCCACACTGGGGCTCCCTGAGGCCCCAGGCTGAGAGCTGCGAGTGGGCATCCATTTGTTTGGGACCTTTTGGGTTCACCTGGGGTGCAGCCCTGCCTGGGCTCTCGTGCTGCCCCAGCTGGATCCACTGAGGATATTCTTTTAATAAATCCCTACTTTATTATTTATCTTTTCTATTTTTCAGGTTCTGTGCTGCTTTAGTGTGTGGGTCTGGGCTCACACCAGGGGCCTGCTTTATTCTTTAGCTCTGTCTCTGTTCTAGCTCAGCCTTCCCAAGGCTTCACCCCAAACAATCCTGTGAAGCTCTGGAGAATCCATGGATTGGTTCCAGAGAAGTTCTCAGGAGCTGGGGGGACTGAGCTCCTGCACATGTCCCCTCCCTGCTGTCCTGCTGTCCCCTGTCCCCCTCATGGCCAGGACTGGGGCTGTTGTCACCTTCCCACCAGCCCAGACCTGGCTCAGCCAGCTCTGGACTAAAGAAGCCAAAGCAGCCCAGTTGATCTGAACCTGAAACTGATTCCCAGCTCAGGGTAACTCTCTAGCTCCATGTCTCACCAAGAGAGCTGGGAGATCCAGGCACAGAACTCTCCATCCCCCTCAGCCCTGGCTTCTCAGGGGGTTCCTACAGCTCCTTCTGGCCTCAGCAGTTGTCTGGTTTACCTCTCCAGTCAAGGCCAGTTTGTTGCTGGGGATTTATTTTGGATTCTGCTGCTCTGTGCAAGTGCCTGCTCTCCACAGAGACCTCAGTGAGGGAACAGCTGGAGCTGGGCCAGGCCGTTTGGGATGGATCTCAGGAAAGGATCTTGCCCAGAGGCTGCTGGGCACTGCCCCAGGGCATGGGCACATTCCAGCCCTGCCCCAGCTCCAGGAGCCTCTGGACAGCCAGGGATGGCCATGGTGGGGTTGCTGGGATCACCAGGCCAGCACCAGGAGCTGCACTCCATGATCCTAGGGGGTTTGTCCCCCTCAGGACATTCCATTCCTTTGTAAGAATATCCTGAAATTCCCCAGGGTCAATCCCAGCCCTGGAGAACGTCACAGGAAGGTCAGGAGGGCTGAGGAACCTCCAGGAAAGGGCTGGCAGCCAAATCCAGCAGGGCCTGAGGAATGCAGAGCCAGGCAGGAATTTCTTTCCCTTTTTCATGTCCTCAGAGTGTGTAAGGACATTAAATAATAAATAATGCAGGGAACAAGAGCTGGGAACTCCCAGCTGATGAGGAAGGGCTGATCTGAGGGTGGCACTAGGAATCATTTATCCCAATTCCTGCAGACTGCAGCCCCCCCAGGGCCCCTCAGCAATGCAATCTGCACTCTTCCCTCCCTTTTGCTGGTTTAGGTTTTGCCCTGGCACTGGAGGAAGAAGCCCTGGGAAAGCAGGAGGAGCAGGGAAGCCATCTCTTACGTGCATGGAGCCTGTCAGATCTGGGGAAGGGCTTCTTGGGCAGCCCTGGCAGGGAGTTCTCGAGCTTCACCGAGGGCGAGGAGCTGGAGGTGGAGTTTGGGGGGCTGCTGGAGTGTCCATCTGCCTGCTTCCCTTCCCAACCTGCCAGAGAGGGACACAGAGCACAGGTCTGCACAGAGGGACCCTGCACGGGGATCCTCCTGCAGGGATGGAGCTGCTCCAGCAGCCAGAGCCGCCCTGCAGCTCCAGCAATGGAATCCACAGACTCCTGAGCTCCTGGAGGGCTCCTGCCCAGCATCCTCCTGCAGGGATGGAGCTGCTCCAGCAGCCAGAGCCGCCCTGCAGCTCCAGCAATGGAATCCACAGACTCCTGAGCTCCTGGAGGGCTCCTGCCCAGCATCCTCCTGCAGGGATGGAGCTGCTCCAGCAGCCAGAGCCGCCCTGCAGCTCCAGCAATGGAATCCACAGACTCCTGAGCTCCTGGAGGGCTCCTGCCCAGCATCCTCCTGCAGGGATGGAGCTGCTCCAGCAGCCAGAGCCGCCCTGCAGCTCCAGCAATGGAATCCACAGACTCCTGAGCTCCTGGAGGGCTCCTGCCCAGCATCCTCCTGCAGGGATGGAGCTGCTCCAGCAGCCAGAGCCGCCCTGCAGCTCCAGCAATGGAATCCACAGACTCCTGAGCTCCTGGAGAGCTCCTGCACAGCATCGTCACACAGGGATGGAGCTGTTCCAGCAGCCAGAGCCACCCTGCAGCTCCAGCAATGCCAGCACAGCCCTTCCTGAGCTCCTGAAATGCTCCTGCCCAGCAGCTGAATGCAGGGATGGAGCCACCCTGCAGCTCCAGCAATGGAATTCACAGATTCCTGAGCTCCTGGAGGGCTCCTGCCCAGCAGCTGAATGCAGGGATGGAGCCACCCTGCAGCTCCAGCAATGCCAGCACAGCCATTCCTGAGCTCCTGGAGGGCTCCTGCCCAGCAGCTGAAGACAGGAGATCCCGTGGAGCCACCAGAATATCCCAAACCAAAGGCAGGGACAGGCACATCCCATGTGCTTTGAGTCCATTTCCCAGTTCATCCCAGTTTATTTCTCATCTAACCTGAGCCAGGCACGGTCCCATGCACACTTGCATGGCTCAGAGAGCTCCTGGCAGAGCCCACAGGCAGGGAAATCTCCCCACACCTCCCTGTCCTTGCTGAACCTCACCCCTCTCCTGCAGCTTTTGCCCTTGCCCACCCTGGGGAGCTCCTCCTGCTCTTCCCAGGGCTCAGTTTCCCTTTCCTGCCTCACACAAGCTCTTCCAGCTCTGAATAAATCCTGAAATGGTGCAATCAGTGCCCTGCTTTCCAGCAGAACGCTGCTCCCTGCCTCCATCCATCTGATTCCCTGCTCTCTCCACACCGCTGGGTGTCCCTGCTGGCAGCTGCATCCTGGGGTGGGGGAAAGGGACTGCATGGAGAAAAGCACACAGGAGGAACCTCCCAGGCCTTGGCAGGGAGGGATTTACAGCCTGAGGGGGCTCCTGAACACAAATCCCACCTGGAACCAGCTGAGAAAGAGCTCTGGGAATAAACCTGGGAGCAGGAAAAGTCTGGGAGGAGGAAAAATCTGGGAGAAGGAAAAGCTTGGGAGGAGGAAAAGCTTGGGAGGAGGAAAAGTCTGGGAGGAGGAAAAATCTGGGAGAAGGAAAAGCCGGGGAGGAGGAAAAGCTTGGGAGGAGGAAAAGTCTGGGAGGAGGAAAAATCTGGGAGAAGGAAAAGCCGGGGAGGAGGAGGATGGAGCCACGAGGAAAAGTCTGGGAGCAGGAAAAGTCTGGGAGGAGGAAAAATCTGGGAGCAAGAAAAACCTGGGAGAAGGAAAGGTCTGGGAGCAGGGAAAGCCTGGGAGCAGGAAAAATCTGGGAACAGGGAAAGGCTGGGAGGAGGAAAAGCTCCTGACTGAGCCTGGGGAGAAGAACTGGCACAAGCTGGGAATGGGGACACTGGGAATGCCCTGCCCTGGAATGGGGACACTGGGAATGCCCTGCCCTGGAATGGGGACACTGGGAATGCCCTGCCCTGGAATGGGGACACTGGGAATGCCCTGCCCTGGAATGGGGACACTGGGAATGCCCTGCCCTGGAATGGGGACACTGGGAATGCCCTGCCCTGGAATGGGGACACTGGGAATGCCCCGCCCTGGAATGGGGACATTGGGAATGCCCTGCCCTGGAATGGGGACACTGGGAATATCCTGGAATGGGGACACTGGGAATGGCCTGGAATGGGGACACTGGGAATGCCCTGGCATGGGGACACTGGGAATGGCCTGGAATGGGGACACTGGGAATGTCCCTGTGCCTTGGAATGGGGACACTGGGAATGTCCTGGTTTGGAATGGGGACACTGGGAATGCCCTGGAATGGGGACACTGGGAATGGGGACACTGGGAATGCCCTGGACTGGGGACACTGGGAATGGCCTGGAATGGGGACACTGGGAATGCCCTGCCCTGGAATGGGGACACTGGGAATGTCCCTGTGCCTTGGAATGGGGACACTGGGAATGTCCCTGTGCCTTGGAATGGGGACACTGGGAATGCCCTGCCCTGGAGGAGGACTGGCACAAGCTGGATGTGTGCCCACAGCCCAGCTGCCTGCAGGGAATGGGGCTGGAATCTGCCAGGGATTGTCTGGGGCACTGAGCTGGCACCAAGCCAGAGGATTCCACAGGTGCCAGGGAATTGGGCAGGTGCCAGGGAATTGGGCAGGTGCCAGGGAATTCCAGAGGTGCCAGGGAACCCAGCAGGTGCCAGGGAATTGGGCAGGTGCCAAGGAACTTGGCAGGTGCCAGGGAATTGCACAGGTGCCAGGGAACCCAGCAGGTGCCAGGGAATTGCACAGGTGCCAGGGAATCTGGCAAGTGGCAGGGAATTGGGCAGGTGCCAGGGAATTGCACAGGTGCCAGAGAATTAGGCAGGTGCCATGGAATCTGGCAGGTGCCAGAGAATTAGGCAGGTGCCAGGGAATTGCAGAGGTACCAGGAATTCCAGAGGTGCCAGGGAATCTGGCAGGTGCCAGGGAACACAGCAGGTGCCAGGGAATTGCACAGGTGCCAGGGAATTCCAGAGGTGCCAGGGAACCCTGCAGGTGCCAGGGAACGGGCAGCAGGGAGTGCCCAGGTGCCAGCTCCTGTGCCCAGAGCTGTGGCAGGGATAAGCAGATGTGAATTCCTGCTCCAGCCCAGCTCCTGCAGGACTGGCAGCTTGGAAGGGAAGGGGTTTGGGGTCAGTAATTAACACTCACTAATTACTCACAGCTCCAGGCTTTACTGGAGAGCTCAGTGGCTGAAGCAACCTCGGGATTTGGGAGAGGAGCTGCAGGTTCTGGGATTTGGGGCACCTGGGGCAGTGGCATGGCCCTGCCATGGCAGGGGTGGCCCTGGCTAGGCTCTGAGGTCCCCTCCCACCCAGGCAGTTTGGGATTTGGGTTCTGTGGCTCAGAACCAGCACCTTCAGGGCAAAGTGGCTGGAATAAGTACCAAGAATTGGGGATGCCATGGAAAGCTGGGGCTGGCAGGGAGCCCCTGCCCTGCTGCAGCAGCCAGAGCAGAGCAGGGAGCTCGCTGCTCCCCGACAGCACCAGCTCTGGAAACCCCTCTGGGATCTTCCAGATGGGAACGGGATGTGGAACCCACCCTGCAGCAGGAGGAGGCACTCGGGAAAACATCGGTACCAGGGAAACTCCCAAATATAAATATCAGGAGAAACTCCCAAACAGAAACACCAGGAGAAATCCCCAACAGGAACACCAGGAGAAACTCCCACATATAAATACCAGGAGAAACTCCCAAACAGAAACACCAGGAGAAATCCCAGAACATCAACACCAGGAGAAATCCCCAACAGGAACACCAGGAGAAACTCCCACATATAAATACCAGGAGAAATCCCACAACATCAACACTGGGAGAAATCCACAAACATAAATACCAGGAGAAACTCCCAAATAAAAATACCAGGAGAAATCCCAGAACAGCAACACCAGGAGAAACTCCCAAATATAAACATTGGGAGAAATCCCCAGACAGAACCACCAGGAGAAGGCCCCTGCATGGGGTGGAGGTGACTGGGAACATCACTGAGCACTGGGAGCAGCCAAAGACACAGCCAGAGCTATCTGAGATCCATCCAAGATCCCTCCAAAACCCATCCAAGATCATCCAAGGTCTGTTCTTACAGTCAGAGCTATCCAAGATCCCTCCAAAATCCATCCAAGGTCTCTCCAAGGTCTGTCCTTACAGCCAGAGCTATCTAAGATCCATCCAAGATCCCTCCAAAACCCATCCAAGATCATCCAAGGTCTGTTCTTACAGTCAGAGCTATCCAAGATCATCCAAGATCCCTCCAAGATCCATCTCAGGTCTCTCCAAGGTCTATCCTTACAGGCAGAGCTATCCAAGATCCACCCAAGATCCTTCCAAGATCCATTCCAGATCTCTCCAAGGTCTCTCCAAGGTCTGTCCTTAGCAGCTGCCTCCCTCACAGCCAAAAGCCCTGAGGCAGGAGATGGAGCCCCAGCCCTGAGGCAGGAGCTGAGGGTGCCCCAGCCCTGAGGCAGATGATGGAGCCCCAGCCCTGAGGCAGATGATGGAGCCCCAGCCCTGAGGCAGATGATGGAGCCCCAGCCCTGAGGCAGATGATGGAGCCCCAGCCCTGAGGCAGATGATGGAGCCCCAGCCCTGAGGCAGATGATGGAGCCCCAGCCCTGAGGCAGATGATGGAGCCCCAGCCCTGAGGCAGATGATGGAGCCCCAGCCCTGAGGCAGATGATGGAGCCCCAGCCCTGAGGCAGATGATGGAGCCCCAGCCCTGAGGCAGATGATGGAGCCCCAGCCCTGAGGCAGATGATGGAGCCCCAGCCCTGAGGCAGATGATGGTGCGCCAAGCCCTGAGGGTGCCCCAGCCCTGAGGCAGGAGCTGCAGGCTGCAGAGCCCCCAGAAGCTGCAGGAGGAGCAGTGTCCCCTCACCCCCCGGCAGGTGCCCTCACGTACCTGACCTCCCCGGCGTGGCCTTGGCCTTGAGCAGGACGTGCTGGCTGGAGGGCAGCGCCATGCCCGGCGCCATGCCCGCCCGGCACTGCTGCTGCTGCTGCTGCTGCTTCTGCTGCTGCTGCTTCAGGGCCTGCAGGGACACGGGGCACGGGGTCAGCACCACAGGGCACGGGGTCAGCACCACAGGGCACGGGATCAGCACCACAGAGGGATCAGGGCACAGGGCATGGGAACAGCCACCACAGGGCACAGGGCATGGGATCAGCACCACAGAGGGATCAGCACCACAGGGCACGGGATCAGCACCACAGAGGGATCAGGGCACAGGGCACGGGGTCAGCCACCACAGGGCACGGGGTCAGCACCACAGGGCACGGGATCAGCACCACAGAGGGATCAGGGCACAGGATCTGCCACCCCACAGGCACAGGGATCAGCCACCACAGAACACAGGGATCAGCCACCTCACAGGACACAGGGCATGGGATCAGCCACCCCATAGGGCACAGGGATCAGCCACCACAGGCCCCAGGGCATGGGATCAGCCACCCCACAGGGCACGGCACAGGATCAGCCACCCCACAGGGATCAGGGCACAGGATCAGCCACCCCACAGCCTGGGGGACACAGGGATCAGCCACCACAGAACACAGGGATCAGCCACCTCACAGGACACAGGGCATGGGATCAGCCACCCCATAGGGCACAGGGATCAGCCACCACAGGCCCCAGGGCATGGGATCAGCCACCCCACAGGGCACGGCACAGGATCAGCCACCACAGAGAGTACAGGGATCAGCCACCCCACAGGGATGAGGGCACGGGATCAGCCACCCACCACAGGGCACAGGGCATGGGATCAGCACCACAGAGGGATCAGCACCACAGGGCACGGGATCAGCACCACAGAGGGATCAGGGCACAGGATCTGCCACCCCACAGGCACAGGGATCAGCCACCACAGAACACAGGGATCAGCCACCTCACAGGACACAGGGCATGGGATCAGCCACCCCATAGGGCACAGGGATCAGCCACCACAGGCCCCAGGGCATGGGATCAGCCACCCCACAGGGCACGGCACAGGATCAGCCACCCCACAGGGATCAGGGCACAGGATCAGCCACCCCACAGCCTGGGGGACACAGGGATCAGGGATCAGCCACCCCAGAGGGTACAGGGCACAGGATCAGCCATCCCACAAGGCACAGGGATCAGTCACCCCAGAGGCACAGGGATCAGGGATCAGCCACGCCACAGCCTGGGGGACAAGGGCATGGGATCAGCCACCACAGGGCACAGCACAGGGCATGGGATCAGCCACCCCACAGGACACAGGGCACGGGATCAGCCACCCCAGAGCATAGGGATCAGGGATCAGCCACCCCACAGGGCACAGGATCAGCCACCCCACAGCCTGGGGACACAGCACAGGTATCAGCACACATGGGATTGGCATCAGGATCAGAACTGGGATCGGGACTGGGATCGGGACTGGGATCAGGATTGGGATTGGGACTGGGATCAGGACTGGGATCAGGATTGGGATCAGGACTGGGATCAGGATTGGGATCAGGGCTGGGATCAGGATTGGGATCGGGACTGGGATCCGGACCGGGACCGGGGGGCTGGGATCAGGGCTGGGATCAGGATCAGGATTGGGGCTGGGATCAGGGCTGGGATCAGGATCAGGATTGGGGCTGGGATCAGGGCTGGGATCAGGGCTGGGATCAGGATTGGGGCTGGGATCAGGGCTGGGATCAGGACTGGGATCAGGACTGGGATCAGGGCTGGGATCAGGATTGGGACTGGGATCAGGATTGGGATCAGGGCTGGGATCAGGACTGGGATCAGGATCAGGGCTGGGATCAGGACTGGGATCAGGGCTGGGATTGGGATCAGGGCTGGGATCAGGGCTGGGATCAGGGCTGGGATCAGGATCAGGAAGCCCACATGCAGCCCCACCCCTCCCAGGGGCACGGGGGCACCGATGAACACAAACACCCCGCTGGCAGCTCCTGGCACTGCCCCTTGTGCTGCCCTGGGAAGGGGCTCCCAGAGGGGCTCAGGGAAAGCACCAGGGCTGCAGCTGGCCCAGAAGTGACACAGGCTGAGCTCTGGGCTGGGAGAACCAAATCCTCATTCTGGAACCATCCACACCCCCATGCTGGGGTTAAAAACAATTTATTGTTCAGATAAATATCAGTTTCAGAGCTTGGGAGATTTTAGACGAGTGAGTGGTTGGTTAGAGCTTAAGAGTAGTTACAAGTTCTTTGTTATAAGGTAATATATAATTTTTTTTAACTTAATAGACAGTTGCTATGAGGTTTATTTTGTTTTTTAAACGTATTATTTTTCATTGCTTTTCCTGAATTGTGGATATTTTTATTTAATGGGTTTTTGTCTTATATGCATTTCTTCATATATAAGTATATATACAATATATAGTGCATATAATATCCTGCACTTATATAATTTCTAAATGTTTACTTTATAGAGCCATACCCCTGCATTATAAACTTCTATCTTATTTAATGGAGTTTCTTATTTATTTTATATTTAATTAAGAATAAGTAAGAATATTTAAAGTATATTCTTACTTACAACTACAAAAACATAAGTTTATTATTTTTTTACTTAATGTCTGTGTACTATATTTTACATAAATGATTTAATTTTCATTTTAATTTAATTTTATATTAAGTTTTTTTAAGGTTTTAAATTAAATTCCTTGCTATCTGTGGACGTTTCTGTTTTTCTGATTCCTACAGGTTCTCCCTGAGAAATCCAGTCCCTCTTCCCTCTGGGAATGCTGGAATTCCTGGCGAGGGGAGGGCTGAGCCCAGCAGTAACCCAGGGCACAGAGAGGATGAAGGACATGGCACCTCCTCTAATTCCATTTTCACCCTCAGGGTGGTGTTTCCCAGCCCTGCCCCTCCTTCCCACCACCCCAATTTCCTATTTTTAGCTACTTTTTATAAGTCCCTGTCATGGACAAGGACACTGCCACTGCCCCAGTGTGTCCCAGTGTCCAGCCTGGCCTTGGGCACTGCCAGGGATCCAGGGGCAGCCCCAGCTGTGCCAGCCCTGCCCACCCTGCCAGGGAACAATTCCTCATTCCCAATCCCCACCCAGCCCTGCCCTCTGGCACTGGCAGCCATTCCCTGGCTCCTGTCCCTCCAGCCTTGTCCCCAGTCCCTCTGCAGCTCTCCTGGAGCCCCTCCAGGCCCTGCCAGGGGCTCCAGGATCTCCCCAGAGCTCAGGTTTCCCCCTTGCCCCCCCAGATCTGCACCCCACAGGGAATCAGAATCCCAGCCCGGAGCCAGCAGCTCCTTGGCATCATGGAATGCCAGCTGGGTTTTTGAGACTGATTTGAGACCAAAATACTGAGATCCTGAATTTTGAGATTTTGCAATTTTGAACTTTGAACTATTTTTAGTGTTGAGATTTTTGAGATTTCTGATAGTTTTCGATTTTTGAGATTTGGGATTTCCCAATTTTGAGACTGAGATGCCAGATAAAGCATTTCTTTCCTCAGCATCCTGGGCCCTGAGCAGTGCAGCTGGGGGAACACCTGAGAACCCCACACTGGGGGAAAAATTCAGCTGGAATTCCTCATCATGGAGTTCCTGCTCTCCTTCCTTCACTTCCAGACCCTCTGTCCATGGAGTTCATGCCCTCCTTCCTCCTCCTCCTTCAGACTCTGTCCATGGAATTCCTGCTCTCCTTCCTCCTCCTCCAGACTCTCTGCCCATGGAATTCCTGCTCTCCTTCCTCTTTTCCCTCTCTGTAATTCCTGCCCTCCTTCCTTCCTCTTTTTCCAGACTCTCTGTCTATGGAATTCCTGCCCCTCTTCCTTTTCCTGTCCATGGAATGAATTCCTGCCCTCCTGCCCTCCATGTGGATATGGAATTCCCTAGGAGGGAATTTTTGCCCACCAGGGGATGAATTCCCTGCATTTTCCCCCAAAAGCTGAATTTACCAACCCCATTTCCTGGGAAGCTACGAGATCTCATCCCATGGGATGAATTCCCTGTGTTTCCCCCCAAAGGCTGAATTTACCAACCCCATTTCCCAGGAAGCTACGAGATCTCATCCCATGGGATGAATTCCCTGTGTTTCCCCCCAAAGGCTGAATTTACCAACCCCATTTCCAAGGAAACTACAAGATCTCATCCCAGGATGGGGGAAAAAATCCCATTTTACCCTCTCTCTCAAACTCTAATTCCAAAAGCATGATTTAAACGTGCTATTTTAGGGGAAAACTGTAATTTTAGGGGAAAGGCGAGGAACAGAAGAGCAGAGATTCCTGCGGGAGAGAGGGAAGGGTGGGATCCCAGCCCTGCAGGGGCACTCCGGGGAAACTGAGGCACTGACCTGCTTGAGGGCCTTCTTGCTGTGCTTCTGCGAGGAGGAGAGGCCCTTGGCCGGGATGGAGGGCGAGGGGCAGCCGGGCTGCGGGGAGCCCGCGGGGGCCAGCCGGGACGGCACTGGGGCAGGAAACAGAATAATGCACTGTGAGGGGGGTGCAAATGGGAATGACAAACTGCCAGGGTGGGCTGCATGGGAAAGAAATGGATCTTATAGAGATGTAAAGTATTGCTGTAGAATAGAACTGAATGGAAATAAACTGTAAATATAAATATAAACTGTAAATAGAAATAGAAATAATTAATGATATTATAATATATAAAAATAAAAATAAACAATGAATGCTATTATAACATATAAATATAAATATAGATATAAATATAGATATAAATATAGATATAAATATAAATATAGATATAAATATAAATATAGATATAAATAATGAATTATATTATAATATATTATGTATTTTATAGGTATATAAAATATAGCTATAAAATAGAACTGAATTAAAATAAACTGTAAATATGAATATAAATATAAACATAAATATAAATGTAAATACAAAAGTAAATATAAATATAAATAATGAATTCTATTATAAATATAAATGTAAATATATATATAAATATAACTAAACTATAACTAAACTATAACTATAACTATAAATATTGAATGATATTATAATATATAAATATAAATATAAATTGTAAATACAGACAGAAATAATGCACTGTGAGTGGGAGTGTACATGTAAAATTGTAAATAGAAATAACAAAACTGTAAACATATATTTCAATTGTAAATAACATTAAAAAATAATATATTTTTATATATGTAAAATATAACTATAAAAGATAACTTAAAGATAAATTAAAATAAACTGTAAATATACATATAAATAATGAATGTTATTATAATATATAAATATAATTATAAATAATGAATATCCTAAAATATAAATATAAATATAAATATATATATAAATATAAATATAGATATAGATGGCTGCCCCTGGATCCCTGGCAGTGCCCAAGGCCAGGCTGGGAGAACCTGGGACAGTGGCAGTGTCCCTGCCATGGCAGGGGTGGCACTGGGGGGGCTCTGAGGTCCCTCCCAAGCCATTCCATGGCTCTCTGAACTCCTGTGCTGGGAGGTGACAAACGCAGAGGGCACAGGGAGTGTGCCCAGCTTGTGGATGTGTGGGGCATGAATTGCTGTCCTTCACCTTGAAAGGTTTCATTTCCCACAAAGGATGGAAACACAAGCAGATCTGACTGGAAGGAAACCCTTGCCAAGGAACCCAGCTGAAATCTGCAGCTCTTCAGGAGGGCTCCTCAGAGCTCAGAGAATTCTGGTCAGGAACAACGGGGAATCACTGCACACACGGAATGGGGGAAGTAGTTCAAATAAAAACTGAGTTGTTATTGCTCAGAGTCCTTCAGAGGGGAAGGATGGGCTGGGAGGGTCACTGCAGCTCAGGACTCTGCTGCTGCTGCTGAGGGGCAAAGCTGCTCTGAGCAGCCAGTGCAGCAGGAATGCCAGAATTCCAGGATCCCTGAGGCTGGAAAAGCCCTCCCTGCCCACCTTGTCCCCAGCCCAGGGCACTCAGTGCCACATCCAGGTGACACCTGCAGGGATGGGCACTCCAAACCTCCCTGGGAAGCCTCTTCCACCCTTTCCATGGGCAAATTCCTCCTGGTGCCCACGCTGAGCCTGCCCTGGCCCAGCCTGAGGCCATTTCCCCTTGTGCTGTCCCTGTTCCCTGGCAGCAGAGCCTGATCCCACCTGGATGTTTTGGGTCACTCAGAGCAGATCCTGCAACCCCCAGCAATGGTTCTGAGGACTCCCCATGTCCCCACACTCTGTATATTTATAGAATGTAGTTTATACATCAAGCTTCTACTTCACACAGGACAGGAAATTCAACCAAATTCAGAGCATTCATGACAACCAAGTCCCACTGGACACAGGATTTACACGGAGCTGGTGCCACCACTGCTGTGTGACACAGACACTGCCAGCTGCCCAAACACTCCTGCTCCAGAGCAACAGAGCTGCCAAAGGTGCCAGGCTCTGTCCCAAAGCCCAGCCAGTGCCACTGCCCAGCACAGGGCACAGGGAACTGCAGGAGGGCTGAGCCACCATGGGATGGGGCTGTGCCACCACCCTGACCCACAGGCTGTCACGTGGAAGAGGTTTTACAGCCACTTCTGTGAGAGAAGTTTGGTAAGAGGATCCATGTTTACCCCTGAAAGAATTTCCTACCAAGGTCACTGACACAGAAACCAAGAAAGGAAGAAGGATAAGTAAGAGAAACCTGCAATTCTCTGTTCCAATGAGCACTCTGTTTGTCTCTCGTCACCAATGAGTAAAGTATAAACTGATGAGCTTTGTAAGAATGTATAAAAAACACTGCATGCTGCAATAAAAACAGTTTGAAGCCTTCTTAAAATTGAGTGTGCTGCTTTGTATTGTCTCCATCTCAACTACAACAGTGTCAGAGAGTGTTCTGACTCTGTCAGGGCTGTTTTGTATGACTGCATTTTTTATTTTATTTTTATTTTCTTCCCTAACAAAAAACTGTTATTCCTATTCCCATATCGTTGCTTGAGAGCAAGATAAAGCAAGCCCTTAATTTCACATTTATAATAATTTGTAAATTTATGATGGTAGACACTGCTTAAGTTTCTGAACACGTGGTTCAAGGACCTTTCGTCAACAGATTTTCTGAGTACCTGCCTCACATCTTCCTGCTCATCAAGAACTGATTGTATTAAACCACGATTGTGGTGGTGGCCACACACTCAGGCAATGTGTTCAACCCTACTCATGCAGTCACACCATGTTGAGGTGTGTGTGTAGAGACCTTGGGAGTGTGGGCTGAGGGGGAAGAGGGTGTGACTGAACTGAGGGAGAAGCCATTATTGTGCCAGATGTTTCTTTCTGTAGGGACTAGAAGAGGAGGTAGGGTTTGAGTAAGCACAGGGCAAGCCAGTGCTGCATAGACGAACCTCCAGAAGCTCAGCAAACACAGGCATGAAAGTGGTTTACATTGTCCATTTGAGGGGACGCTACTGCCTTCCTGAGCAGTCACCTGGCTTTTCAAACACCAGCACTCAGCTCCCTGTCCCCCTCCCTGCCCACCTGCAGCAGCCCAGCTGGGCTGGGCTCACTCAGAGGCCAGAGATGTGCTGTGTTCCCAGCCAGGACCCAGGTGAAACCCTCTCCCCAGGCAGGACTCACCTTTCCTTTTCCACCTGCTCTTCCTCCTGTCCTTGGCGGCGCAGCCGTCGCTGCTGGAGCTGCTGTGCTCCGAGCTCTGCGAGTCGGAGTGGCCATCACTGCTCTCCTCCGAGCCCTCCGACAGCTCCTTCAGCCCGTCGGGGATGTCCTTCTGCCAGGGGACACCACAGAGCCCAGCAGGGTCACCCCGGGCCAAAACCCCACAGCCAGAGGGCTTTGCTCACTGAGTATGGCCCCTTTAATGTCCCAAAGCCTTCTGTGGGGCCCTGCAAACACTGAGTGCAGGGGACACGTCCTGAGCTCTGTCCCTGAACTCTGTCACCTCCCAAAGTGCCCTCCCCCAGACTCCCCATCCCTGATCACAAATTCATGGAGGGGTGGGAATAAAGGGATCCCACTGCCAGAGGGGTTTGTTCAGTGCCCAGACCCGACCCCACAGCCCAGATCCCTTTTAATGTCCCCAAGTCTTCTGTGGGGCCCTGCAAACACTGAGTGCAGGGGACACGTCCTGAACTCTGTCCCCAAACTCTGTCACCTCCCAAAGTGCCCTTCCCCAGGTTCCCCATCCCTCATCACCAGCTCATGGAGGGGTGGGAATAAAGGGATCCCACTGCCAGAGGAAGGGATGGATGGGATGTTGGGAATGAGGGACTGCTCCCTGGCAGGGTGGGCAGGCCTGGCACAGCTGGGGCTGCCCCTGGATCCCTGGCAGTGCCAAGGCCAGGCTGGACAGGGCTGGGAGCAGCTGGGACAGTGGCAGTGTCCCTGCCATGGCAGGGGTGGCAACTGGGGGGGCTCCGGAGATAAATCCACCCCAAATCAGGAATGGTGTGAGCTGGTGTGAGCCAGCTTCCTTCTAGTATTTAAAATAAGCTTTTTTAAAGACATTCCCCATCATTCCCTCTCTGACTGACACTGAGCACAAGGTGATTTCCTGTCTCTAGGCAGGAGCTCAGAGCAGTGAAGTCACCCCCTCAGGGCTGGAGTTCATTGCTTCATTAACACTTTAATTACTCCTTCACCTGTGGGACAGCAGTTCCCATCAGCAAACTGCACCCACAGCCCAGGAGGGAGGGGCTGTCCCTGCTGCCAGGGTGGCACAGGTCCCCTCTGGGATTACCCTGCACTACCTGGGCACCAGCAGGAATTCCCCCATGCCCAGGGGGGCCTGGAGTGCCCATCCCTGCACGTGTCCAGGGAAGGGCTGGGGACCAGGAGGGGACTGGACACAGCTTGGATTCCATCCTGTTGGATATGGGGTTTTTCTGATTTAGAGATGGGGTAACTCAGAGGTGTTTTAAAACTTTTATTTTAATTTCATTTATATGATTTCATATATTTCACTTTATTTTATTTCATTTTATTATAATTTATTTTATTTCATATATTTAATTTTATTTTAATTTTTCATTTAATATATTTATTTTTCATTTTAATTTATTTCATTTCATTAATTTTATTTTATTTCATTTCATCTACTATTTTATTTTATTTCATTTTCATTTCCTATTTTTTATTTTTATTTTATTTTATTTCCATTTAGTATTTTATTTTATTTTAATTAACTATTTTATTTAATTTTATTTTCATTTACTATTTTATTTTATTTTCATTTGCTATTTTATTTCATTTACATTTACTATATTTTATTTTATTTTATTTTATTTTATTTCCATTTACTATTTTATTTTATTTCATTTGCATTTACTATTTTATTTCATTTTGATTTACTTTTTAAATTTAATTTAATTTTATTTTGTTTTATTTCCATTTACTATTTTATTTTATTTAATTTTTAAATTTTAATTTAATTTACCATTCTATTTTAATTTAATTTACCATTTTATTTTATTTTATTTTCATTTACTATTTTATTTCATTTAATTTCATTTTCATTTACTATTCATTTCATTTTTCTTTCACCCCACCTCTGAATCACAAAACCCTCAATCCAACAGATCCCACTGGGGTTTTCCAGCCCTGGGACCCCGACCCTCCCCTTTCCCAGCCGTGCCCCAGGGCTGGCACTCACCCTCCCCTTTCCCAGCCGTGCCCCAGGGCTGGCACTCACCCTCCCCTTTCCCTTTCCCAGCTGTGCCCCAGGGCTGGCACTCACCCTCCCCTTTCCCTTTCCCAGCCGTGCCCCAGGGCTGGCACTCCCCCCCCCGTGTTCCAGCCGTGCCCCAGGGCTGGCACTCACCCTCCCCTTTCCCTTTCCCAGCCGTGCCCCAGGGCTGGCACTCACCTTGAGGGTGTAGACGCCCATCCTGCCCGGCACCTTGTAGAAGATGCCCTCCTCGCCCCGGGAGTTGGTGTGCAGCATGGCATTCAGGCAGGCCAGGGGGGACGTGCCGCTGCAAGAGACCCCGAGAGTGTCCCCGAGGGACCCCAGCGCCCGGGCAGCGCCGCAGGGCCGGGAGCCCAGATCCGACCCCACAGCCCAGATCCGACCCCACAGCCCGGATCCGATCCCATAGCCCAGATCCGACCCCACAGCCCAGATCCGATCCCACAGCCCAGATCCGACCCCACAGACAAGATCCGATCCCACAGCCCTGATCCGACCCCACAGCCCAGATCTGACCCCACAGTGCAGGGACCCCAGATCCAGCCCCACAAAGCATGGGCATAGGGCCCAGATCCGACCCCACAGCCCAAATCTGACCCTATACAGACCAGATCTGACCCCACAGACCAGATCTGACCCCACAGTGCCGGGAGCCCAGATCCAACCCCACAGCTCAGATCTGACCCCACAGCCCAGACCCGATCCCATACCCCGGATCTGACCCCGTAGCCCAGATCTGACCTCCACAGCCCAGATCCGACCCCACAGTGCAGGGAACCGAAATCCAGCCCCACAGAGCACAGGTGGGGGCCCAGATCCGACCTCACAGTGGGCAGGGAGCCCACATCCAACCCCACAGATCCACCCCCACAGCCCAAATGCAGCCCCACAGCCCAAATGCAGCCCCACAGCCCAAATCCAACCCCACAGCCCAGATCCGACCCCACAGCCCAGATCCAACCCCACAGCCCAAATCTGATCCCACAGCCCTGATCCAACCCCACAGCCCTGATCCAACCCCACAGCCCCCAGGCAGCCCCACAGCCCCCGGGCAGCCCCACAGCCCCCGGGCAGGAGCCCAGATCCCGCCCCTGTTCCCAAGGGAATGCAAAAAAGCTGGCACAATCAGCAATAGGGGAAGCAGTGCAGGGATGCTGCAATCCTGGCAAAAAGCAAACAAAAACCCCGCAGGGAAGGTTCCTCTGACAAACCCCAAAGCGGCCCCAGCTCTGGGGGAGGCTCGGAGCAGCTTTGGGGTGAGCTGAGGATGCGCTCCAGAAGGATGCAAAGTTCTGTTGGGGTTTTTTCCCCAAAAAAGAACCCGAGTTCTGCTGGAACAAGGGTTGTGGGGCAGCACATGGGAACCAAGTGTGCAGTTCCCCCGCGAAGGGGGAGCTCCCCAATCCCAGCCAGATCCCTCTTCCCACCAGGGCTGGAGGGGTTTGGTTGGTTTGGTTTTAACCCGTCCTGCTGCAGGCAGGAGCCAGCCCAGGCAGCCCAGCAGGTGAGCTGTGTCCCCAGGGAGGGACAGAGGGACCCCAAACTGGACACAGGGACCCCAAACCAGACACAGAACCCCGAACTGGACACATGAACATCCAGAACTGGACACAGAACCTCAAACTGGACACACGGACCCCAAACTGGAAACAGGGACCCCTAACTGGACACAGGGACCTCAAACTAGACACAGAACCCCAAACTGGACATATGAACATCCAATCTGGAAACAGGGACCTCAAACTGGATATAGAACCCCAAACTGGACACAGGGACACCAAACTGGACACAGGGACACCAAACTGGATACAGAACCCCAAAATGGACACA
Organism: Passer montanus; assembly: GCF_014805655.1. NCBI lineage: Eukaryota > Metazoa > Chordata > Aves > Passeriformes > Passeridae > Passer > Passer montanus. The sequence continues at coordinate 227,673 of NW_024366871.1, read as the reverse complement.
AGAACATCCAAAGGGACACAGGGACCTCAAACTGGACACAGGAATCCCAAACTGGACACAGGGACCCTTAACTGGACACAGGGACCCTTAACTGGACACAGGGACCCTTAACTGGACACAGGGACCCTTAACTGGACACAGGGACCCTTAACTGGACACAGGGACCCTTAACTGGACACAGGGACCCTTAACTGGACACAGGGACCCTTAACTGGACACAGGGACCCTTAACTGGACACAGGGACCCTTAACTGGACACAGGGACCCTTAACTGGACACAGGGACCCTTAACTGGACACAGGGACCCTTAACTGGACACAGGGACCCTTAACTGGACACAGGGACCCTTAACTGGACACAGGGACCCTTAACTGGACACAGGGACCCTTAACTGGACACAGGGACCCTTAACTGGACACAGAACCTCAAACAGGACACAGGGACAACAAACTGGACACAGGGAACCCCAATGGACACAGAACCTCAGACGGGACACAGAACTCCAAAATGGACACATGAACATCCAAAGTGGACACAGGACCTCCAAACTGGACACAGAACCCCAAACTGGACACAGGAACCTCAAACTAGACACAGAACCTCAAACTGGACACATGAACATCCAATCTGGAAACAGGAACCTCAAACTGGACACAGGAATCCCAAACTGGACACAGAACCTCAAACAGGACACGGGAACCTCCAAATTGGACACAGAACCTCAAACTGGACACACGAACATCCAAACTGGACACAGGAATCCCAAACTGGACACAGGAATCCCGAGCTGGACACAGAACCTCAAACTAGACACAGAACCCCAAACGGGACACAGGAACCTCCAAACTGGACACAGGAATCACAAACTGGACACAGGAACCTCAAACTGGACACAAAACCCCAAAATGGACACAGGAATCCCAAACTGGACAGAAAAACCTCAAACTGGACATAGGGACCTCAAACTGGACACAGGAATCACAAACTGGACACAGGAACCTCCAAACTGGACACAGAAGCCCAAGTGGACACAGGAATCTCAAACTGGATAGAGAAACCTCAAACTGGACACAAAACCCCAAACTGGACACAGGAATCCCAAACTGGATAGAGAAACCTCAAACTGGACATAGGGACCCCAAATTTAAAACCCCACCAAACCAGCCCCAAAAGGACATGAAAGCAAGCCCAGCTGCTCCCCCAGAACTCAGATGAACCCAAAGCTGCTGGGGCCGTGCTGGACCTGCCTGAGCCCGAGGGAAAGAGCTCGGGGTGCTCTCCTGGGCTCACAGCAGGCTCTGCTCACCATCAGCCCCACGGAGGCTGGGAAAAGGTTTATTCTGGAGGTGGAACGTGTTCTTCTGGGATGGGATGATGGGATAATGGGATAATGGGACAATGGGACAATGGGATAATGGGATAATGGGAGGACTGCAGCCCTTGCTGGGTCTCTGCTGCCCCTGTGCCCACAATCCCCCAACATTTTCTGATTCTGCTCTCCCACTCTGTGTTCTGCACCTGGGCTGCCCCTGCTGACCTGGAGTGCAGCAGCTGCCTAAAACCAGCCCCAGGAACCAGATTCTGCTCATTGGCACAGAATTCCCAAATTCCCACAATCCCCAGGTTGGGAGAGACCTCCAAGCCCATCGAGTCCAGCCCAGCCCCAAGAGCTCAGCTCAGCCCTGGCCCCCAGTGCCACATCCAGGCTTTGTTAAACACCCCCAGGGATGGGGACTGCAGCACCTCCCCGGGCAGAGCATTCCAGAACTTCATCACCTTGCTGGAAAAACCTTTTTCCTGAGATCCAGACTGAACTTCCCTGGTGCAGCTGGAGGCTGTGTGCTCTGGTTCTGTCAGTGCCTGGAGAAAGAGCCCAGCCCAGCTGAGCACAGCCACCTTTCAGGGGGGTGTAGAGGGTGATAAGGTCACCCCTGAGTCTCCTTTTCTCCAGGCTGAGCACCCCCAGCTCCCTCAGAGGTTCCTCAGAGGGTTCCTCAGTGGTTCCTCACAGGGTTTGTGTTCCCAGCCCCTCTCCAGCCTCGTTGCCTCCTCTGGACACTCTCCAGGTCTTCAACATCCTTCCCAAACTGCGGGGCCAGAGATGAGCACAGCACTCGAGGTGTGATCCCACCAGTGCCCACTGCAGGGGCAGAGTGACCTCCCTGCTCCTGCTGGCCACACCATTCCTGGCCAAGGTCTGGAGCTGCTAAAGAACCTCTGGAGCTCGGCAGGATCTGGCCAAGGTCTGGAGCTGCTGAAGAACCCCTGGAGCTCAGCAGGACCTGGCCAAGGTCTAGAATTGCTGAAGAACCCCTGGAGCTGAGACTGCTCTGCTCCCCCAAGGCCCTCTCAGGAAACTCCCTCAAGGCCCTCAGTTATTTCTAAAGCTCCTGTCCTGGAAGGTTCTCCAGCTTGGGATCGTGGTTATGGATCAGTGATGTTCTCCAGCTTGCGATCATGGAGATGGATCAGTGATGTTCTCCAGCTTGGGATCATGGTTATGGATCAGTGATGCTCTCCAGCTTGGGATCGTGGTGATGGATCAGTGATGTTCTCCAGGTTGGGATCGTGGTGATGGATCAGTGATGTTCTCCAGGTTGGGATCATGGTGATGGATCAGAGACGTTCTCCAGGTTGGGATCATGGAGATGGATCAGTGATGTTCTCCAGGTTGGGATCATGGAGATGGATCAGTGATGTTCTCCAGGTTGGGGTCAAGGTGATGGATCAGTGATGTTCTCCAGGTTGAGGTCATGGAGATGGATCAGTGATGTTCTCAGCTGGGATCATGGTTATGGATCAGAGATGTTCTCCAGCTTGGGATCATGGTGATGGATCAGGGATGTTCTCCAGGTTGAGGTCATGGTGATGGATCAGTGATGTTCTTCAGGTTGGGATCGTGGTGATGGATCAGCCTGGGCTCTGAGCCCAGCTCTGGCTCTTGGCTGGAGGTGCAGCAGCTCAACCCTCTCAGTCAGAGGCAGGAATGGCACCAGGGTTGGGATTAGAGTTGGGCTGGAGGTGCCCCAGGGGTGGGATGAGATGGGCTTGGAGGTCCCTTCCCACCAAACCATTCCATCACTCCATGACTCCAAATGCCAGGAACCCACAGCAGGAAGAGACTTCCCTGGACCTGCCTGGGCTGGTCCCACCCCAAATCTTACCTGTGCCCAGGGAAGGGACCCCAGGCACAACCAGGACATTGGGATTTGTCCTGCCCAGTACCACGAGCCCTTCCCACAGGGCTCAGCCACCCCACGGGATGGAGCTGCCCCTCCAGGGCACTGCTCTGCCCACAGGAGCATTTCCCTGATCAAACTGGATCAATTCCCTGATAAAAACTGATCAATTCCTGACAGAATGCACCTCACAGGGACATCCTCCACCTCCACTAAACAGCTGCTGCCTCATCCAAGGCTCCCAAAAGTCATTTTTGGCCAAACCTTGGGCAGAGGATTCCTGCTGCAGTCCATGCTGGCAAGGACACTGCTCTGGACACAATGGGGGATGGCCACCCCACAGATGTGGGATATTCAGCACCCTCAGCTGCTTTTCCATGCAAATATTGCTTGGGATTGGGCTTTCCAGGGCTGTGCACTCACAGCCTGTGCTATCCCAGCTTTATTCCAGGTGGGAATTCCCTGCTGGTAGGCAGCAAACTCCAATTTTGGGAGTGGGATAATCACCTTTAAGCACTCCCCAGAGCCAGGGACAGACGGGGGAAGGGGATCATGGGAAAATGCAGCGAACCCTGCTGTTCCCACTGCTCCCATCCCAGCCCAGAGCCCCGGGAAGGTCAGGACTGGGACAGGCTGGAGGCACAGGGCAGTCCTGGGCTCTGTGCACCCAAACCAGCTGGGCTGCAAGCACCAAATTCCTGCAGAATCCCCACAAAAATTCTACAAAATTCTCACAAAATTCTCAAAAATTCCCACAAAAATTCCCAAAAATTCCCACAAAAATTCCCAAAAAATTCCCCACAAAAATTCCCAAAAATTCTCACAAAATTCCCACAAAAATTCCCACCTGCCAGAGCTCAGGACACCTGCCAGAGCTCAGGACACCTGCCAGCCTTGCCCAGGCCACGTTTCCCTGGCATTTCCAGCACACTCTGAAGCTTTCTGGCTTTTCCCTCTCCAGGAGCTCAGCCCAGCCCCAGCCCAGCTCTCGTGCCTGGATCTCCAGTGGGAGAAGTGGGAAATTCCCAATTTATTGGCTCTGGGAAGTTTTAGGCCACTTCAGTTCCCCACAGCTGAGGTGTGATCGTCATTCCCAGGGGACTGGAGCCTGAGAAGATCCAGGGAGGGACAAATCCCTCCCTTGGCAAAGGCCAGCGGGGTTAAGCTGGGGTCAACCCAGTGCTTTAAGCTGGAACCAAAAAACGGCTCAGCCTGGAGAGGAGAAGGATCCAGGCAGAGCTCAGAGCCCCTGGCAGGGCCTGGAGGGGCTCCAGGAGAGCTGCAGAGGGACTGGGGACAAGGCTGGAGGGACAGGGCACAGGGAATGGCTCCCAGTGCCAGAGGGCAGGGCTGGATGGGAGATTGGCAATGAGGAATTGTTCCCTGGCAGGGTGGGCAGGGCTGGCACAGCTGGGGCTGCCCCTGGATCCCTGGCAGTGCCCAAGGCCAGGCTGGACAGGGTTTGGGTGAAGTTGGTGCTGCCTGGCACAGAAAGTGGTGGATTAGTCACGACTTTCCTCTAATCGAGCTAAAAATAACCAATTTTAGGGATTTCTGGAATTTACAAAGCTCTGAATTCCACCTAAATTGTATTTTCTTATATTTCTTTGCCTGAATGAGGGGTTTTGGTGGGTGCTGCCTGCCACAGAAAGTGGTGGATTAGTAAAGACTTCCCTCTAATCCAGCTAAAAATAACCAATTTTAGGGACTTCTGGAATTTACAAAGCTCTGAATTCCACCTAAATTGTATTTTCTTACTTTTTTTTTTTCTGAACAAGAGGTTTTGACAGCTTATAAATATTGATTCTGTTCTGAAAATGACCATTTCCCACAGCCACACTTTCCCCAGTGAGCTGGCCAATGCTCCCAAGGGGATCTCCAGCAGGTGACAGACCCTGTGCTGGCAGCACAGGCACATTCCTTACTTCTTGTGGCTGCTGGAAGGGCTAAACCAGAGTTTGGAGGTGTCTGCAGGGAAAAGGCAGCTCTGTGGCCACCCCAAGGCACAAGGAATTGTTGTTCTGAGCTCTGCCCTGAACTACCCAACACCTCAGCCTGACCCACACAAACCGTGGTTTCCCTCCCAGAATTCCCAAACTGCAGGACATTTTTAACTCCACATTAAATTCAAAGCTTCTTTCAGACTGAGCAGGGAAAAGGGGTTTGAGTGGAAAATGAAGGTTATGGTGAGGAGTCTGCTCTGAGAGCTGCTGGGGAAAGGGAGGAAGGAGGTGCAGGATCCGGAATTTACAAAGCTTCCTCCTGGAGCATACCTTTCCCCCTGGAGCATCCCTTTCCCCCTGGAGCATCCCTTCTTCTCTGGAGCCCCCCTTCCTGCACTGCAACCCCTTTGGATCATCCCTTCTCCCACTGAAATGGCTGCTGGAAGGGCTAAACCAGAGTTTGGAGGTGTCTGCAGGGAAATGGCAGCTCTGTGGCCACCCCAAGGCACAAGGAATTGTTGTTCTGAGCTCTGCCCTGAACTACCCAACACCTCAGCCTGACCCACACAAACCGTGGTTTCCCTCCCAGAATTCCCAAACTGCAGGACATTTTTAACTCCACATTAAATTCAAAGCTTCTTTCAGACTGAGCAGGGAAAAGGGGTTTGAGTGGAAAATGAAGGTTATGGTGAGGAGTCTGCTCTGAGAGCTGCTGGGGAAAGGGAGGAAGGAGGTGCAGGATCCCTGCCCACTGTGGAATCCTCCTGGAGCATACCTTTCCCCCTGGAGCATCCCTTTCCCCCTGGAGCATCCCTTCTTCTCTGGAGCATCCCTTTCCCTCTGGATCATCCCTTCCTGCACTGCAATCCCTCTGGGTCACCCCTTTCCCACTGCAATCCCTCTGGATCACCCCTTTCCCACTGCAATCCTTCTGGAGCATCCCTTCTCCCACTGCAATCCCTCTGGAACATCCCTTCCCTTCCGGAGCATCCTTTCCCCACTGTGGAATCCATCTGGAACATCCCTTCCCCTCTGGACCATCCTTTCTGCACTCCAATCCCTCTGGAATTCCTTCCTGCACTGCAATCCCCCTGGAATCCCTCTGGAATCCCCCTGCAATCCCTCTGGAATTCCTTCACCACTGCAATCCCTTGGAATCCCTCTGGAATCCCCCCTGCAATCCCTCTGGAATCCCCCTGGATTCCCTCTTCCCACCACTCCTCCTCCAAGGCCTCAGGTACCGAGGTGACTTCTCCCATTCCCAAACCAAAGTGGGACCCAGCCCTTCCCTCCTGGATCCCCTTGGGATGGATTTGGACTTGCCAGCCCTCTCCCAGCTCATCCCCTGGGGATTTCTCCCTCCCAGTGGGGTTTTGCTCCATTTTCCCTGCCCAGCAGGTCCAGGAGTGATTCCCCCAGCAGGGCTCCTGGGATCCCACGGGCACAGGGAGCTGCTGGGCAGGGAAATGCCCCTGGGAATGCCCTCCCCACTGAGGTCACTCAGCCCCAGGAAAGTGGAATCCCTTCCCCCTGCAATCCCCCTGCAATCCCTCTGGAATCCCCCTGGATTCCCTCTTCCCACCACTCCTCCTCCAAGGCCTCAGGTACCGAGGTGACTTCTCCCATTCCCAAACCAAAGTGGGACCCAGCCCTTCCCTCCTGGATCCCCTTGGGATGGATTTGGACTTGCCAGCCCTCTCCCAGCTCATCCCCTGGGGATTTCTCCCTCCCAGTGGGGTTTTGCTCCATTTTCCCTGCCCAGCAGGTCCATGAGTGATTCCCCCAGCAGGGCTCCTGGGATCCCACGGGCACAGGGAGCTGCTGGGCAGGGAAATGCCCCTGGGAATGCCCTGGCTTGTCCCCACTGAGGTCACTCAGCCCCAGGAAAGGTTCACCAATGCCAAGGGTGATGTCTCAGGTTTAGCTTTTCTATTTTTCACATTCTGTGCTGCTTTAGTGTGTCTGGGTTTCACATCAGGGGATGGTGAGCTCTGTGCACAGAGCAGGGACACAAAACAATTCCTGCCCCAGCTGGGCACCAAGGACAAATGATCCCAATCTCAGCCCAGGAGCACAAACAGAGGAGAGAAAAACAGGAAGGATGGGACTTCATAGACTAAAGCTGTAATTGGATAATTAACTGCAATGTGCACATGGAGCAGAGCTGAGCCCAGGGACAGACCCCGTGACCATCGTGCATTTTGGGACCATTTGGGTTCATCCTGGGTGCAGCCCTGGCTGGGCTCTGCTGCTGCCCAAGGTGGATCCATTGAAGAGATCCTTTAATAAATCCCTGCTTTATTCTTTAGCTCTGTCCAGTCTCTGCCCCAAGGCACCAAGGCAACCTCCAGACAAAACCATCCCCAGGAATCATCTCCCACCTCACTGCCCGGATCCAGCTGCCACAGGCACTCAGGGGACAAATTCACACTTTTTCCTTTGGAGCATCCCCTGTTCCCCCCTCCTGTGAGGCAGGAGCTCTTTGCTGAGGGTGCAGCCACCCCCAGTGCCAGGGCTGGCAGTGCCAGGGTTAGGGAAGCAGCTCCTGTGCCAGGTTAACATTTCCCAAACATGCAGCTCCCCCAAAGCAGCACAAACCCCACATGCAAACCCAGCCCCACGCAGGCAGCAGGGACAGGGACAAGGACAGGGCCAGCAAGGAGCTCCCAAGCCCCAAGGTTCCCAGCTGGAGGCACAGGGAGTGCAGCATTACTCCAGGGTTACTCCCAGGAGCAGGGCAGGAGCAGGCTCTGGGTTAGGGAATGGCAGGGAGGGTGTTAGGAGAGAGCAGTGCTGGGTCTGGTCTTACCTTCTGCAGGTGGAGTGCAGCCCAAAAAAAGGAGAGAAACACCCCTTTAACAACTTCAGCAAAACAATGGAGTCATCAGTGTACACCCCCCTCCCCCCTGAACCACATCCCAGGGCTTTGGGGTCCCAGGGGAGGCAGGACACACCTGCCAGGTGCCCCCAGAGCAGCTCCAGTGTGCAGCCTGCCCTGCCACCTCCACCTGGGCATGAGCTTTGAAGCCAGCTGGGCCCTGGGGATGTGCCCCGTGTGGGGACACCGTGGAGAGGGAACTTACTCACTCCTCCTCCCCCTCTGCACTACTCCCAGCTCAGCACTGCACCCCAAACTCCCAGTTTGGGATCCCAGGGGTGACCCGTGGGCTCCCCAAGAATGGAAAACAGAGCCCAGCTGGAGTGCTCCCCACACCCCAGGGCACCTCAGTGCCTCACTCTGCACCAGCAGCACCCCGAGGGGAATCTTGGCTGGCACACCAGGATTTGGGGTTCTGGGTGCAGCCCTGGCTGGGCTCTGCTGCTGCCCACGGTGGATCCATTGAGATCCTTTAATAAATCCCTGCTTTATTCTTTAGCTCTGTCCAGTCTCTGCCCCAAGGCACCAAGGCAACCTCCAGACAAAACCATCCCCAGGAATCATCTCCCACCTCACTGCCCGGATCCAGCTGCCACAGGCACTCAGGGGACAAATTCCCACTTTTTCCTTTGGAGCATCCCCTGTTCCCCCCTCCTGTGAGGCAGGAGCTCTTTGCTGAGGGTGCAGCCACCCCCAGTGCCAGGGCTGGCAGTGCCAGGGTTAGGGAAGCAGCTCCTGTGCCAGGTTAACATTTCCCAAACATGCAGCTCCCCCAAAGCAGCACAAACCCCACATGCAAACCCAGCCCCACGCAGGCAGCAGGGACAGGGACAAGGACAGGGCCAGCAAGGAGCTCCCAAGCCCCAAGGTTCCCAGCTGGAGGCACAGGGAGTGCAGCATTACTCCAGGGTTACTCCCAGGAGCAGGGCAGGAGCAGGCTCTGGGTTAGGGAATGGCAGGGAGGGTGTTAGGAGAGAGCAGTGCTGGGTCTGGTCTTACCTTCTGCAGGTGGAGTGCAGCCCAAAAAAAGGAGAGAAACACCCCTTTAACAACTTCAGCAAAACAATGGAGTCATCAGTGTACACCCCCCTCCCCCCTGAACCACATCCCAGGGCTTTGGGGTCCCAGGGGAGGCAGGACACACCTGCCAGGTGCCCCCAGAGCAGCTCCAGTGTGCAGCCTGCCCTGCCACCTCCACCTGGGCATGAGCTTCGAAGCCAGCTGGGCCCTGGGGATGTGCCCCGTGTGGGGACACCGTGGAGAGGGAACTTACTCACTCCTCCTCCCCCTCTGCACTACTCCCAGCTCAGCACTGCACCCCAAACTCCCAGTCTGGGATCCCAGGGGTGACCCGTGGGCTCCCCAAGAATGGAAAACAGAGCCCAGCTGGAGTGCTCCCCACACCCCAGGGCACCTCAGTGCCTCACTCTGCACCAGCAGCACCCCGAGGGGAATCTTGGCTGGCACACCAGGATTTGGGGTTCCAGGGGTGCCCCCAGGGCACCTCAGTGCCTCACTCTGCACCAGCAGCACCCTGAGGGGATCTTGGCTGGCACACCAGGATTTTGGGGTTCCTGGAGCTGTTGGCTGCCCCCGGGACACCTCAGTGCCTCACTCTGCACCAACCCTGCCACAGCAGCACCCCAAGAGGGATCTCTGACTGCACACCAGGATGTTGGGATTCCTGCGGTGCCCCCAGGGCACCTCAGTGCCTCACTCTACACCAACCCTGCCACAGCAGCACCCCGAGGGGGATCCTGGCTGGCACACCAGGATTTTGGGGTTCCTGGAGCACCCCCGGAGCAGGGATGGGTGCAGCATCACAGGGAATTGCAGTTCAGGAGCCACTGAGAGCCCAGGAGAAACCTGGGGATGGGATCAGTCTGGAGGACCCCACAAAGCTCCCAGAACAGGCTGAACTTGACTAATTAACAGCTTTAATTAAAGGTCCATCACCAGGACCAGATCCGAGCTGCAGGAACATCAGAGACTGGGACATGGTGAGTCCTGGCTGGGCACAAAATCCCTCTGCAGCCTTTCCAGCTGGGGGTTCCAGGGGCACTGCTGTGCACAGGTCCTGCCCATCCCCAGGGAATGGGAGCCAGCAGCTCCTGATCCCAGGGCAGCATCAAAAGAAAAGCTGCTTCCTCTGAGGCTTTTTGGGGCTGGAGTTCAAATTTAAGTGGTTTTGGGATCTTCTCTGTGTTTGTGGTGCAGAACCAGCAGCTTGTACTGAAGAGAAACCCCAAAGTGAGGGATTTTTGGGGCTCAGCTCTGGTGTTTTCCAGGAGGGAAAGCCAAGCTCTGAGGTTCCTCACCTACAGAGATTTCCAGCCCACACTTCTCCTTGCAACAGTGAAAACTTCTCTGCAATTTTATCTTGGGGAAAGAACAAAAACTGCTACAACCAGCCTGGGCTGGGGTGAGAGAAGGGGAATATTCTGTCACTTTTGGATTTCACACCTTTGGAAATGCACAGAGTCACCTGATGGGTTTCCCCTGCACACAATAATTGTATTTAATCCTCCCTGACAGTGGTAACATCCCAACCCTTCTGTGGCAATGTTCTTATTGAAATCTTACATTTCAAACCAGCATTCTGCCCTGCATTTATTAATTACGGATTCTACCAACTCAGACACTGAGTGGCTCAGAAATCAGCCCTGGTCCCCAGTCCCTCTGCAGCTCTCCTGGAGCCCCTCCAGGCCCTGCCAGGGGCTCTGAGCTCTGCCTGGATCCTGCTCCTCTCCAGGTGAGCCCCCCCAGCTCTCCCAGCCTGTGCCAGTGGAGGATTTGTAGAAAATGTTTAAAACATGACAGAAGGTTTATACAGTGTGTATTTGTATGTCAATTTTGAGATAAAAAATGCTGATTTAGAAATGCTGTTGGACAGGATAGATATTGGATAGGATATAGGATGGATATGAGAGAGAAATGGAAATAGAAGTAAGTTTTAAAGGATGGTTTTGTAAAAAAGAAATGCCTACAGTGTATTGTAATTAAGAAATAATTGACTTCTGGTTGTGATGGTGTGAATTATAACATCAGTATTGCCTCACTCTTCACATGAGACTAAAAATAAAATAAAAGATTTTAAAACATCTCTCAGTTGCCCTATCTCTGGGTCAGAAAAAAACTTAATGAAACATCCCAGGAGCCAGGGAATGGCTCCCACTGCCAGATGGGAGATTGGCAATGAGGGATTGCTCCCTGGCAGGGTGGGCAGGGCTGGCACAGCTGGGGCTGCCCCTGCATCCCTGGCAGTGCCCAAGGCCAGGCTGGGCACTGGGACACCCTGGGGCAGTGGGAGGTTCATTTCATCTCATTTCAGAGATGGAGTCAGTGCTTAGATCATTTATTTCCTTGTTTAACCATTATTTGCCCATTATTTGGGCAAAAGCAGCTCCTGTGTTTGGCCAGAGGCTCCCAGGATGCTGCTCTACATAAAATCCAAGAGAAAAATGGAGTATTATTGGCTGTTGAGAGGAAAAGCCAGCAGAGACACCTTCCAAAAAGCTCTTTTCCATTAGATGCTCTTACACTGATCTCAACCTTCCCAGGGAGACCAAGGAAATGCAAAGACAAATTGGAATTTTGGATTTTAGAAGCGACTCCCCATCAGACAGAAGTGTCCTGTCCCTCCCCTGGCAGTGCCCAACGTGCCCAGGGCACAGGTCTGGGATGTGGGGCAGGTCCTGGAGCCCACCCAAGGGTGTTTTTCCATGGGAAGGATGCAAGCAGCAGCCTGCAGGCTCTCCAGGGAGCAGGGCAGCCTGGCCCAGCAGGCAAGCTGGGAAAAGGGGGGGACAGATCACACAAAAAAGGGGAATTTTGGATGTCTGAGGAATGCACACTCAACTCCTCCAAGTCCTGGGCTCACCTGTACAAAATCCCTTGAGTAGCAGGGAAAAATCCTAATGACAGCTGAGGTCAGCCAGCATGCCCTGGGCTCTGCACTGTACAAAACCATCCTAGAAAAGCCCTGATCTTGTCCAAAACCCCCAAACTGTCCTGCACAAGACAGAAACCCCCCCAATCCATGATTTCCCTCCACATCCCCCTGCAATTCCACACCCTGCACCCCAGTGGTGCTTCCAGGCCCTCTGAGCTCTCCCCCAGAGAAACACCCTTCATTTACTTTGGTGTTTAAATGCAGTTAGTGTGAAAAACAAAAAAAAATGATATCTTTGTCTGTGAAATAGTGCTACCAGCTTCAAAAATGCCCCACTGAATTTTCACTTCTATAGCTGAAGACAGCAATTAATCAGTGCTTTTAAACACTGTGCATTTAAACATTTACACATTTAATCAGTGCATTTAAACACTGTGCATTTAAACATTTACACATCTAATCAGTGCATTTAAACACTGTGCATTCAAACATTTAATCAGTGCTTTTAAACACTGTGCATTCAAACATTTAAACAGTGCATTTAAACACTGTGCATTTAAACATTTACACATCTAATCAGTGCATTTAAACACTGTGCATTCAAACATTTAAACAGTGCATTTAAACACTGTGCATTTAAACATTTAAACAGTGCGTTTAAACAATGTGCATTTACACAGTGCATTTAAATACTGTGCATTTACACATTTAATCAGTGCTTTTAAACACGGTGCATTCAAACATTTAAACACTGTGCATTTAAGCATTTAAACAGTGCATTTAAACAATGTGCATTTACACATTTACACAGTGCATTTAAATACTGTGCATTTACACATTTAATCAGTGCTTTTACACAGTGCATTTACACATTTACACAGTGCTTTTACACACTGCATTTACACATTTACACACTGTGCATTTAAACATTTAGACATTTACACAGTGCATTTAAACACTGCATTTACACATTTAATCAGTGCTTTTTAAACACTGTGCATTTACACATTTACACAGTGCATTTGAACACTGCATTTACACATTTAATCAGTGCTTTTACACACTGCATTTACACATTTAATCAGTGCATTTACACACTGCATTTACACATTTACACAGTGCATTTACACACTGCATTTAGACATTTAATCAGTGCTTTTACACACTGCATTTACACATTTACACACTGTGCATTTAAACATTTAGACATTTACACAGTGCATTTAAACACTGCATTTACACATTTAATCAGTGCTTTTTAAACACTGTGCATTTACACATTTACACAGTGCATTTGAACACTGCATTTACACATTTAATCAGTGCTTTTACACACTGCATTTCCACATTTAACCACTGCTTTGTCACATAACTTGGACAGCAGCAGTAAAAGCCAGTGCAGAGCCCTCCCTCAAACACCCCTGACATTCACAGCATCACTGAGTGTCATTTCCTGGCTCACTGCAGGCTGTGGCAGAGACCAGGTCATTTCACAGCTCTCTGAAAACCGTTCAAAATTGGTTTAAGGTTTTTTTTAAATGAGTTTCAACAGAATGTTTAATCATGGCAAGCCCAGCTGGGCTCCCCATCCCCTGTGCCTCCTCCCCAGGCTCTGTGGCCCTCCCAAAGCTCTTCTGAGCTTGCTGTGCTTGGGATTTCCAAAAGCTGCTTTGTGCCAAGCCCATCTTGTCACGGGCTGAGCCTGACAAAGCAAAACCCAGCACAGATCCTGGCACTGACTGCAATTTAATTCCTTCACATGGGACAATCCTTCAGCTTTTAACCTAAAGACAGCCTTATTACACCAAAATAATGTGTATCTAAATAGATATCTAATCCAAATAGATATCTAAATAGATATTTTTTGTATTTAAAATACATATAATAAATATAATTTATATTTATTTATATAAATAAGTATATACATTTATCTTTATAAATATTAATTATATTTATATAAATAATTTCTGGTTATATAATTTTATATGAGAATATATTAAATCTGTATAATAGATATCTATATATTTATGTTAGTATATTAACATACATTTGTATATTTATAATTCTACATTTATATTATATTTCTATAACTATAAATTTATCCATATTTCTATAATAACAAATATAATAGATATTTCTATAATTTATGTTTTAAATATAAAAAGCAAATAATTCATATTAAAATATTTTATGTTTATATATATAATACATTAACTATTAATATAAATATTGTTATATTTATATATTGAATATTGATATAAATATTAATATGTACTTTTATATATTAAATATTTTATATTTAGAATATTATTTATATTTTAAATATAAAAAGCAAAGCTCCCTGCCCAGCATCCCAGTGTGGCCAAGGGCAAGAGCTGAAATTGGAGTTTCCCACCTGGCTGCTCCCACCAACACCTCTGGGACTGCAGATCCTGCTGCTCAAGGCAGCTCCCTGAGAGGAAAACAGCTCCCAGAGCTGGGCTCAGCCCCAGAGCAGCTCGAAAAGGAGGAGGCTGACAAGGATGAAAGGCACAGCTGCATTTCTGTGCTGCTTTTTTTGGCTGTTTGTCCAAAACCTGCCCTGAGCAGGCACAGGCTGGATCTCCTGGCTCCCACCTGGGGCTCTGCCCCAAAACCACGGGATTTTAGTGAAAAAGGTTCATCAGGGTCAGTGCTGGCTCTTGGCTGCCCTTGTGCTCTGCCCCCAGGGCTGACCAGTGAGCTCCAGTCTGACCAGTGAGCACCAGGCTGACCAGTGAGCACCAGTCTGACCAGTGAGCACCAGTCTGACCAGTGAGCACCAGTCTGACCAGTGAGCTCCAGGCTGACCAGTGAGCTCCAGGCTGACCAGTGAGCTCCAGGCTGACCAGTGAGCTCCAGGCTGACCAGTGAGCTCCAGGCTGACCAGTGCCCTTCCAGTCTGACCAGTGACCACCAGTCTGACCAGTGAGCTCCAGTCTGACCAGTGAGCTCCAGGCTGACCAGTGCCCCTCCAGGCTGACCAGTGAGCTCCAGGCTGACCAGTGCCCCTCCAGCCTGACCAGTCCATCTCCAGCCTGACCAGTCCATCCCCAGCCTGACCAGTGCCCTTCCAGCCTGACCAGTCCATCTCCAGCCTGACCAGTGCCTCTCCAGGCTGACCAGTGAGCACCAGTCTGACCAGTGCCCCTCCAGGCTGACCAGTGCCCCTCCAGGCTGACCAGTCTCCAGGCTGACCAGTGAGCACCAGTCTGACCAGTGAGCTCCAGGCTGACCAGTGCCCTTCCAGTCTGACCAGTGAGCTCCAGGCTGACCAGTGCCCCTCCAGCCTGACCAGTCCATCTCCAGCCTGACCAGTGCCCTTCCAGTCTGACCAGTCCATGTCCAGTCTGACCAGTCCATGTCCAGTCTGATCAGTGCCCTTCCAGTCTGACCAGTGCCCCTCCAGGCTGACCAGTGCCCCTCCAGTCTGACCAGTCCATCTCCAGGCTGACCAGTGCCTCTCCAGTCTGACCAGTGCCCCTCCAGTCTGACCAGTCCATCTCCAGGCTGACCAGTGCCCTTCCAGTCTGACCAGTCCATGTCCAGTCTGACCAGTCCATCTCCAGTCTGATCAGTGCCCTTCCAGTCTGACCAGTCCATCTCCAGGCTGACCAGTGCCTCTCCAGTCTGACCAGTGCCCCTCCAGTCTGACCGGTGAGCACCAGTCTGACCAGTGATCTCCAGGCTGACCAGTGAGCACCAGTCTGACCAGTGAGCTCCAGGCTGACCAGTGCCCTTCCAGTCTGACCAGTGAGCTCCAGGCTGACCAGTGCCCTTCCTGTCTGACCAGTGCCCCTCCAGTCTGACCAGTCCATCTCCAGGCTGACCAGTGCCCTTCCAGTCTGACCAGTCCATGTCCAGTCTGACCAGTCCATGTCCAGTCTGATCAGTGCCCTTCCAGTCTGACCAGTCCATCTCCAGGCTGACCAGTGCCCCTCCAGTCTGACCAGTCCATCTCCAGGCTGACTAAGCTACAGTTGGTGAATTTGGATTAACACTATTTAGTTTAACACTGCCCAGTTTAACAATGCCCAGTTTAACACTGTCTAGTTTAACACTGTCTAGTTTAACAATGCCCAGTTTAACACTGCCCAGTTTAACACTGCCCTGTTTAACACTGCCCAGTTTAACACTGCCTAGTTTAACACTGCCTAGCACAGAACTGCAGCTGCCCCCAAAGCCTGGCTGTCCCTTCCTCCCTCTGGTCACACCCCAGGAGCTCACTGAGCTCACGTGGGCTCCCTGGGATGGATAAATCCCACATTTCCCAGAGCTAACAGCCCTGGGATGGATAAATCCCACATTTCCCAGAGCTAACAGCCCTGGGATGGATAAATCCCACATTTCCCAGAGCTGACAGCCCTGGGATGGATAAATCCCACATTTCCCAGAGCTAACAGCCCTGGGCCATCCTCAGCTCCAGTGGGACAGCACAACTCCTGCACGTGGCCCCAGACTATTCCTGCAAAGCAGAAGCACTGCTGCATCCAGCTGGCAAAAACACAATTAAGCCAAATTTAGGATGGCTGCTTAATTCCAAAATAGACAAGCAGGCCCAGCCCATCCTCTTCATGCCCCTCTCTTTCTCTGCTCTCAGAAAACTTTGAAATGCTTTGCACTTCCCATGGATTATTGCTCCTCACTGCTCCCTGGGAGAGCTGATTCCCACCAGGACTCCAGGACTCTGGAATCCAGCTGAGCAGCTCAGGAGCTGCTCCCTGCCCAGAGCAGATGGGTTTCATGGAGCTGGCTCTGCTCCAGCATCCCACCAGGCTGCTCAGGGGGCCAGGAATGTCCCTAAGGAACAATCACACCCCCCTGCAGGCAACACAAGGCAGAACAGCACCAGAAATCCAGTTTTCTAGATGAGAATCTTTAACTAAGGCTGCTCTTAGGTCAAACTGAGCATTCACTTCTTTTTTAAAGCAGAAATTAAAAATTCTTATATTTCCTACAGTTCCTGAAGCCCCTGACCAGGGCTGGGTTATCCTATAAAGGAGCTGCAGCCAAGTCCTTTTTCTTTTATCCTTTTATCCTGTAAAGGAGCTGCAGCCAAGACCTTTTTTTTTAATTTCCTACAAAGGAGCTACAGCCAAATCCTGCACACCTGGGAATCAGGGATGATTTTACCCAGCTCAGTGGGGAAAAGCACTTGGGAGCTGTTTAAAACAGGAGCCAGACTCCAAACCTGAAATATTTCAGTCCCCAAACTCCTCAGGAGCTGGGGGTTAACAGCAAACTACACCAAGCTGGAAGCAGAGCAGCAAGAGGGTTTTCCTGCTTTACTCAACTCACCTGATTTCCTTAAGTCCTTCTTTCTGGATAACTTGAAGGATCTCTTTATGGCTCATGGGTGTGTTGGGATATTTCTCCAGGACCTGGCAAGAAAGAGCAGATTGAGAGGAAGTTATTCCTTTGCAGTTATTCTGAATTTCCATTTAACTGCACCAAAACCTAAATTCAATGGCAGTTATTCCTCTGCATTCTGAATTTCATTTCAGCTGTACCAAAACCTAAATTCAATGGCAGTTATTCCTTTGCATTCTGAATTGCCATTTAACTGCACCAAAACCTCCATTCAATGGCAGTTATTCCTTTGCATTGTGAATTTAGATTTAACTGCACCAAAACCTCCATTTAATGGCAGTTATTCCTCTGCATTCTCAATTTCCATTCAACTGCACCAAATTAATGGCAGTTATTTCTTTGCGTCCTGAATTTCCATTCAACTGCACCAAATTAATGGCAATTATTTATTTGCATTGTGAATTTACATTTAACTGCACCAAAACCTCCATTTAATGGCTTGCACCTCTCCAAGGACCCAACCCAGGGAGAACCACAGACCCTCCACAGCAGGAGCAGAGAGGTTCCAGAGGTTGGCAAAAGGACTTTTCTCAGTGTAAATTCCCATTTTTTTTCCAGTGCTGCCCTCAGACAGCACTCCCTGCACAATGCAATGCTCCTTTAGCTCCCAGGCAGGAACTGCCCAGTTCCTCAGCCACACTTCCAAAAACCCAGATCCTTCTGCTGCCACCCTTTCAGCACTGGGGCTGAAAAGGTAACGAAAAGGGTTTGACACTGCTGGGGAATTCCTTTCAGCTCACAGCTGTACTTTATTTCTGTTTCTTCAGGGAGGTCCTGACCTCTACAGGTGTCCTCACACAGGGCACCAACAAATGTTGGGTTTTGGGGTTTTTTCCTACCTCTGTTGAGGATTGAAGGTACTTGAGATTATAGTTTGTGTTCAGATTTAGGTGTTCATTATTCTTTATTTATATTACAGTCTCACAGCAGTGAGTTCTGCAGTCTTTCATTACCAAGACACAAAATGGCCAACTACCTCTTGGTACAAGGTATTTTAAGGCTAAATTATACAATTAAGAAATGATACCTAAATGATTTTCACTTTTAACTCAATAACTAATCCTTCAAAGTCTGCAGGGTGGGCTTTTCTGTCCAGTTACAAAATACCACCCAAAACCCATGGAGAAGAAGGTGAAGGAGAAGGAGAAGAAGAAGATGAGGAAGGAAAAGAAGAAGGAGAAGAAGGTGAGGGAGAAGAAGGAGAAAAACAAGGTAAAGAGGAAGGTGGGGAAGGAGAAGGAGTTAAAGAAGAAGAAGGAGTTGAAGGAGAAGGAGGAGAAGGAGGAGAAGGAGGAGGAGAAGAAGAAGGAGAAGAAGGAGAAGAAGGAGGAGAAGGAGGAGAACAAGGAGAACAAGGAGAAGGAGAAGAAAATGAGGAAGGAGCAGCCTCTGCCCTAAAACCTCCGTCTTGCCTCATATATAATACTATATTCTAAAACCCCAAACTCTAAGTTTTCCACCCTGTGCTATCACACACTTCTAACCAACTCCACACCCACAATCCCAGTGCTCTCAGTCAGTTTTTGAAGCCTTCTCCATGGCCTCAGGTCAATGCAGAGCTGTCCTGGGGTCAGAATCTGTCAGCACAGAAAGTCTGAAATTCCCAGCAGACAAAACTCTATCGAGGGGCTGTTTGAAACCCTCTGCACACACCAAATTCCCAACTCTAGCCCACAAAAATGGGTTTTTTTTGTTGAAGTGCCACACTGGCAGGCCTGCCCCAGCTCCAGGGGTCTGGCAGGCAGCAGTGCAGCTCCACAGACCTGCAGCAGGCTGCAGCAGGCTGCAGCAGGCAGATGCCACTCAGCACACGTCACTGGGATATTTCGGGCCATGTTCGTGCTGGGGAGGGGGATGGGCAGGAAATGCCTGGTTTCCGTCTTAATCATCAGCTTCTGACCCGAGCCCAGCACATCAAAGGCCAGGCCTGACTTAGGCTCAGCCCAGAGTGCTCAGCACAAAGCCCGGGGTGACTCTGCAGGAGAGGAGCAGCTCCCTCTCCTCTCCTGAGCAAAACCCAGAGCCCCCCAGGACCCTGCCCCTCATTCCCTGAGGGACCCCCATCTTATCCCAGTCCCCTCAAGGATCCCCAGGTAATCCCAGTCCCCCCAGGGATCCCCAGGTTATCCCAGTCCCCTCAGGGATCCCCAGTTTATTCCAGTGCCCTCAGGGATCCCCAGGTTATCCCAGTTCCCTCATTCCCTCAAGGATCCCCAGGTTATTCCAGTCCCCTCAGTCCCTCAGGGATCCATCTCCAGGTTACCTCAGTGCACTCATTCCCTCAGGGATCCTCAGGTTATCTCAATCCCCTCAGGGATCCCCAGTTTATCCCAGTCCCCTCATTCCCTCAGGGATCCACCCCCAGCTTATCCCACTCCCCTCATTCCCTTAGGGATCCCCGGGTTATCCCAGTTCCCTCATTCCCTCAGGGATCCTCAGGGATGGATCCCCAGTTTATCCCAGTCCCCTCAGTCCCTCAGGGATCCCCAGGTTTCCCCAGTCCCCTCATTCCCTCAGGGATCCACCCCCAGCTTATCCCAGTCCCCTCAATCCCTCAGGGATCCCCAGTTATCCCAGTCCCCTCAGGGATCCCCAGGTTTTCCCAGTCCCCTCATTCCCTCAGGGATCCCCAGGTTATCCCAGTCCCCTCAGGGATCCCCAGGTTATCCCAGTCCCCTCAGGGATCCCCAGGTTACCCCAGTCCCCTCAGGGATCTCCAGGTTACCCCAGTCCCCTCAGGGATCCCCAGGTTACCCCAGTCCCCTCAGGGATCCCCAGGTTACCCTCATTCCCTCAGGGATCCCCAGATTATCCCAATCCCCTCAGGGATCCCCAGATTACCCCAATCCCCTCAGGGATCTCCACGTTATCCCAGTGCCCTCCAGGGATGCAGGGGCAGCCCCAGCTGCTCTGGAAGATGGCAGTGGGATTTGTTTGCACTGCCACAGCCTCAGGGGCTCATCCCACCTCACTCCCAGCTCCACTGAAACTCCACAGCAAAGGATCCAGAGCTGGGGTGTTTGCAGAGCGATCCCAGCCAGGCCAGAGCAGGTTTTGGTTTCATTCTCACAGCTCACCCTGTGCCACCAGCCTGAAGCTGCACCCAAAGCTGGCAGCCCAGGGAAGGACAGAAATCAAGGATGTCTCCATTTCTGTGCTTTCACCTTTTCACTGCAGGTGGTGAAATCAGGAGAGGAGTGAAGCTGAGAGTCCATGCACAGGGAACTCAGGGCCATTTCCACCACACCAGACTCTGACTGGGCATTTTCCTCCTGGGCACTGTGTTATCCCAATTTTCCCTCTCTGGATGTGCTCCTAACATGCTCAGCCTGTGGCAGCAGCAGCACTGATTAATTTGTCCCCAGTGAAGGCTGTGTTCCACCAGGGAACCTCAGCCAGGGCAGAGAGAAGAAAAACTGATCCACGTGTGTCCCTGCACCTCTCCCAGGTAACCCTTCCATGTCCACAGGGCTCTGTGCTGGGCCTGAGCTCAGCAGGGTGAGGCTGCACAGCTCTGGCCTCCTGCCACCCCCGCCTGGCTGCCTGCAAACCCTGCTGGGCTGCTCTGGGAAGGTCACAGGGAACATCAACCTGCTCTGCCAGGTGTCCCTGCTCTCCAGGAGATTCCTAGAACCACAGAATCCTTGAGATTGGAAAAGCCCTTGGAGACCACCAAGTCCAACTCATTTCCCTAGGACTGCCAAAACCACAACTGCCCCATGTCCCCAGGAGCCACATCCACAGGGCTTTTAACTCCAGGGATGGGCACTGCCACCCTCCCTGGGCAGCCCCTGCCAAGGCCTGAGCACCCTTTCCATGGGCAAATTCCTCCCAGTGCCCACCCTGAGCCTGCCCTGGCCCAGCCTGAGGCCATTTCCCCTTGTCCTGTCCCTGGTCCCTGGCAGCAGAGCCCGATCCCCCCTGGCTGTCCCCTCCTGGCAGGGAGTTGTGCAGAGCCACAAGGTCCCCCCTGAGCCTCCTTTTCTCCAGGCTGAGCCCCTTGGCAGCTCCCTCAGCCCCTCCTGGGGCTCCATTCCCTTCCCAGCTCCCTCAGCCTCTCCTGGGGCTCCATTCCCTTCCCAGGACATGCCTCAGCCCCTCCAGGTCTCTCTTGCCCTGAGAGTCCCCCATGATGAATTCAGGATGTGTTTCCAAAAGTCAGGTGGCATAATGGTTCCCAGAACCCCCAAAGCACATAGATAGATGGTCCCCAGAACCCCCCAAAGCACACAGATGGTTCTCAGAACCCCCAAAACACACAGAGAGATGGTTCTCAGAACCCCCAAAGCACACAGAGAGATGGTTCTCTGAACCCCCAAAGCATGCAGATGGCTCCCAGAATCCCCAAACCACACAGACAGATGGTTCTCAGAACCCCCAAAACACACAGAGAGATGGTTCTCAGACCCCCCAAAGCACACAGAGAGATGGTTCTCTGAACCCCCAAAGCATGCAGATGGCTCCCAGAATCCCCAAACCACACAGACAGATGGTTCTCAGAACCCCCAAAACACACAGAGAGATGGTTCTCAGAACCCCCAAAGCACACAGAGAGCTGGCTCCCAGAACCCCCAAAGCACACAGGAGGTTCCCAGAACCCCCAAAGCACACAGAATAATGGTTCCCAGAACCTCCAAACCACACAGAGAGATGGTTCCCAGAATCCCCAAAGCACACAGGTGGTCCCAGAACCCCCAAAGCACACTGACAGATGGTTCCCAGAACCCCCAAAGCACACTGACAGATGGCTCCCAGAACCCCCAAAGCACACAGACAGATGGGTCCCAGAACCCCCAAAGCACACAGATGGCTCCCAGAACCCCCAAAGCACACTGACAGATGGCTCCCAGAACCCCCAAAGCACAGGAACCTCAGAGCACAAGGCACAGACCCCAGCCCTAGGCTGCACTCCCTGATGCTGCAGGCCTTTCCCACCCTCCATGGCTGTGTGGCTACCCCAGCTGCTGTCCTGGCTCGCTGGGGCTCTGCCAGCCCAGGATCAAAGCTCCTGGTGCTGGGCAAGCCCAGCCCTGGGGACAGGCAGAGCAGGTCCCAGCCCCAGCTGAGCGTGCCCTGCCCTGCTAACAGCCTCTCTGTGCTCTTCAGGAAATGTTTCACACAGCTCAGCCTCCTGAGATAAGCAGAGCAGTTCACACCTCCAGCTGCAGCTCCTGCTGCCAGACAGGCTGGTCCAGAGGAACCAGGAATGAGGATTAAAGGGACCCTCAACAAAGCAGATACACCTTAAGTAGCTTCTCCCCTCTCCTCTGCCCTTTTAATCCCGTATCAGATCTTTCACCTGAGTCATTTTCAGTCACTGTGTGTAAATAAATATAATCCTACTGTGCCACAGGACAAAGTCTGAGAGGAAAGTCAGCTCTGGCCAACTGAGCCAAGCTCACTGTCAACAAAAAACATTAATCCTGACATGGTTTGGGTGCAAAGGGAGTCTAAAGCTCGTCCCATTCCACCCCTGCCATGGCAGGGACACCAGTAGATGAAGTTCAGAGTTATGCACCAATGCAGTACAGAATCTGGAAAATGTAACAGCTAAAACTGAAGGTATCAGGGGGAGCATTCATGACAACCAAGTCCCACTGGACACAGGATTTACACGGAGCTGGTGCCACCACTGCTGTGTGACACAGACACTGCCAGCTGCCCAAACACTCCTGCTCCAGAGCAACAGAGCTGCCAAAGGTGCCAGGCTCTGTCCCAAAGCCCAGCCAGTGCCACTGCTCAGCACAGGGCACAGGGAACTGGCCAATGGCCCCTGGCTGTGCCAGCTCTGGGGTGGCAGCAGGCCCAGGGCAGTGCCCATCCCCTGTGCTGGCACTGCTGGGCACCTCCAGTGCTGGGGGCAGCTCTGGGCCCCTCCTGCCAGGAGAGACCTGGAGGGGCTGGAGCGTGTCCAGGGAAGGGAACGGAGCTGGGAAGGGAATGGAGCCCCAGGAGAGGCTGAGGGAGCTGGGAAGGGAATGGAGCCCCAGGGGGGGCTGAGGGAGCTGGGATGGGAATGAAGCCCCAGGGATGGGAATGGAGCTGGGGAAGAGAAGGGAGCTCCAGGAATGGGGTTGGAGCCCCAGGGATGGGAATGGAGCCCCAGGAGGGGCTGAGGGAGCTGGGAAGGGAGTGGAGCCCCAGGGATGGGAATGGAGCTGGGAAAGGAGCTGGAACCCCAGGGAAGGTAACAAAGCTGGGAAGGGGCTGGAGCATGTCCAGGGAAGGGAAGGAGCTCCTTCCTTCCACCTTCAGTGCTGGGTCTTCAGGAAATTCAGCCAGAGCTGAACCAAAGCCAAGTTCAGTGCTGACTGCTGGGCTGAGAGGGATGAAAGGTGACACCAGGGAATCCTTGGCACTGCCCAGAGGGAATGAATCCACCCCCACCCACAGGCACCGAGGCGGGGCAAGAGCTGCAGAGCAGGCTCAGGACACCAGGGGACAGGCAGGGCACCAAGGGGACACGCAGGACATCAGGGGGACACACAGGACACAATGGGGACAGGCAGGACACCACGGGGACAGGCAGGGCACCACAGGACAGGCAGGACACCATGGAGACAGGGCACCAGGGGGACAGACAAGACACCATGGGGACACGCAGGACATCAGGGTGACAGGCAGGACACCAGGGGACAGGTAGGGCACCACAGGGACAGGCAGGGCACCACGGGGACAGGCAGGACACCAGGGGGACACACAGGACACAATGGGGACAGGCAGGGCACCACAGGACAGGCAGGGCACCACAGGACAGGCAGGGCACCACGGGGACAGGCAGGGCACCACAGGGACAGGCAGGGCACCACAGGACAGGCAGGACACCAAGGGGACAGGCAGGACATCAGGGGGACACACAGGACACAATGGGGACAGGCAGGACACCACAGGACAGGCTGGAGACCACGGGGACAGGCAGGGCACCACGGGGACAGGCAGGGCACCACGGGGACAGGCAGGACATCATGGGGACAGGCAGGGCACCACGGGGACAGGCAGGACACCACGGGGACGTGACACCAGTGCAAGGACTCATTCAGGAAGGGTGGGACAGGACAGGGACACAGCACTGGGGCCACCACTCAGCAAGGGCAGCACCAACACTGGAATCCCCGAGTGGGCTGGGTGGGAAGGGACCTCAGAGCCCATCCAGTGCCACCCCTGCCATGGCAGGGACACTGCCACTGTCCCAGGGAGCTGAACCCCCCCTCAGTGTGGGATGTCATCCAGCCCAGCCCCCCTTGCTGGGCAGCACGGGCAGCTCTGGCTCTGCCCTGCCAAAGGAAGAGCTGGCCACACTCCTGCTGCATTCAGGAAAGCTCTGAGTGCTGCCCACGTAAATCGTGGCAGTGGTCACAATCAAAACCTGTTTGAAGTGGCTGGGGTTGTTTGGGGCTGTTTTTACCAGCCCATCAAGGTTTAATCCAGAGATCCTCCACAGCTGGATGTGAAGAGCACCTCAGACCATGAAAGCTTTCTTAAAAATGCACTTTGGAGTTCCTCCTGTTGGTTATTCCCTTATGCAAAGAAGGATTTAAAACTGATGTTATTAACACAATCAGCACTTACACCCGGGTTCCTTCCTGGAAACAGAACTCCAGCTTCCTAAATGCAGGAATGCAGAGCAGCTGAGCAGCTCCCACCTGGCTCAGCCACGCTCTGCAGAGCCAGGCAGCAAAACCCGATCATCTGGTTCCACCTCAGCCCCACATGCAGCCATCCCCTTCCCAGGAGGGAATTCCAGCTGCAGGAAACAGCAGGAGCTGCCAGTTCCTGCCAGCAGGAATCACCCCTGCAATGGCAGCCAGGCACACAAGTGGGTCAGCTGGAAAAGCCCCAGTGGATGTGAAATCCCTGCTCAGCCACCCGAGAAAACGCGGCAGGAGCCCCGGGGGGATGAAGGATTTGACCCAGATTGCAGGATCTGCCCCACTCATCCCATTAGCCAAATGCTGGCCAGGATTTGGGCAGAAAGGAGGTCAGGGAGGGATGGACAATCCTGTGTCATCACAAGCCAGGTGACATGAAAGGCCACATTTCACACTGAGCTGTCATACGGCTTGGAAAGGGCTGGAGCAGCAGCAGGGAGGGAGATCCCAGAGCCACCTCCCTCCTTGGGGACATCCCTGCCCAGCTGGGAGATCCCAGAGCCACCTCCCTCCCTGGGGACATCCCTGCACAGCTGGGAGATCCCAGAGCCACTTCCCTGCCCAGCTGGGAGATCCCAGAGCCACCTCCCTCCCTGGGGACATCCCTGCCCAACTGGGAGATCCCAGAGCCACTTCCCTGCCCAGCTGGGAGATCCCAGAGCCACCTCCTTTCCTTGGGGACATCCCTGTCCAGCTGGAAGAGCAGCAAGGGCCCAGGGGAGGACTCCAGGCTCTGCTGGCACAGCAGCTCCAGGGCCACTCCTGCCTTGTGACACCACAGGACAGGCTGGAGACCACGGGGACAGGCAGGGCACCACGGGGACAGGCAGGGCACCACGGGGACAGGCAGGACATCATGGGGACAGGCAGGGCACCACGGGGACAGGCAGGACACCACGGGGACGTGACACCAGTGCAAGGACTCATTCAGGAAGGGTGGGACAGGACAGGGACACGGCGCTGGGGCCACCACTCAGCAAGGACAGCACCAACACTGGAATCCCCGAGTGGGCTGGGTGGGAAGGGACCTCAGAGCCCATCCAGTGCCACCCCTGCCATGGCAGGGACACTGCCACTGTCCCAGGGAGCTGAACCCCCCCTCAGTGTGGGATGTCATCCAGCCCAGCCCCCCTTGCTGGGCAGCACGGGCAGCTCTGGCTCTGCCCTGCCAAAGGAAGAGCTGGCCACACTCCTGCTGCATTCAGGAAAGCTCTGAGTGCTGCCCACGGCAGTGGTCACAATTAAAACCTGTGTCTCAAGTGGCTGGGGTTGTTTGGGGCTGTTTTTACCAGCCCATCAAGGTTTAATCCAGAGATCCTCCACAGCTGGATGTGAAGAGCACCTCAGACCATGAAAGCTTTGTTAAAAATGCACTTTGGAATTCGTCCTGTTGGTTATTCCCTTATGCAAAGAAGGATTTAAAACTGATGTTATTAACACAACCAGCACTTACACCCGGGTTCCTTCCTGGAAATAGAACTCCAGCTTCCTAAATGCAGGAATGCAGAGCAGCTGAGCAGCTCCCACCTGGCTCAGCCACGCTCTGCAGAGCCAGGCAGCAAAACCTGATCATCTGGTTCCACCTCAGCCCCACATGCAGCCATCCCCTTCCCAGGAGGGAATTCCAGCTGCAGGAAACAGCAGGAGCTGCCAGTTCCTGCCACAGGAATCACCCCTGCAATGGCAGCCAGGCACACAAGTGGGTCAGCTGGAAAAGCCCCAGTGGATGTGAAATCCCTGCTCAGCCACCCGAGAAAACGCGGCAGGAGCCCCGGGGGGATGAAGGATTTGACCCAGATTGCAGGATCTGCCCCACTCATCCCATTAGCCAAATGCTGGCCAGGATTTGGGCAGAAAGGAGGTCAGGGAGGGATGGACAACCCTGTGTCATCACAAGCCAGGTGACATGAAAGGCCACATTTCACACTGAGCTGTCATACGGCTTGGAAAGGGCTGGAGCAGCAGCAGGGAGGGAGATCCCCGAGCCACCTCCCTCCTTGGGGACATGCCTGCCCAGCTGGGAGATCCCAGAGCCACCTCCCTCCTTGGGGACATGCCTGCCCAGCTGGGAGATCCCAGAGCCACCTCCCTCCTTGGGGACATGCCTGCCCAGCTGGGAGATCCCAGAGCCCCCTCCTTCCTTGGGGACATCCCTGCCCAGCTGCGAGAGCAGCAAGGGCCCAGGGGAGGACTCCAGGCTCTGCTGGCACAGCAGCTCCAGGGCCACTCCTGCCTTGTTCCTGCTGAAATCCTCCCTGGAAAGGTGGGGCAGGACAGGGACAGGGGGCTGGGGCTGGATCCACCACCCAGCAAGGGCAGCACCAACACTGGGACCCCACAATGGGTGGGTGGAAGGGACCCTAAAGCTCACCCAGTGCCACCCCTGCCGTGGCAGGGACACTGCCACTGTCCCAATGTCCAGCCTGGGCTTGGGCACTGCCAGGGATCCACGGGCAGCCACAGCTGCTCTGGGAACCCTCCCAGGGAACAGTTCCTAATTCCCAATATCCCATACGGCCCTGCCCTCTAAACTGTCTGTATTTCTGATGTTTCATTTCAAATCTCTGCCCACAAGGACACTGAAGTGCTTCTTCAAACAGAAAATTTCTGGATGAGTGGAAAACTTGTCCAACCAAAAGACACCATGACCATTCTGAAAGTGCCTTGAGCTTCCACCAGCCTCCAAACCTCCCACCCAGCTACTGGAGCAGCCCAGCTCCAAGTGCAGAATAAACAGTTCCAGAGAATCACAGGATATCCTGAGCTGGAAGAGACCCACAGGAATGCAGCCCAGCTCCTCAGCTTGAAAGAATCCCAACGGGATTACACATCCCCAAAGGCCAGGAGAGGTCTGCTGGCTAGGATGCATTTTTGAGGGGAAAATCCCCTACAAAACCACTCAAAGTTTCTGGCCTGGGAGCTTACAGCCCTGAACCGACATCCCTGAATTCACATCCCTGAACTCACATCCCTGAACTGACATCCCTGAATTCACAGCCCTGAGCTGACAGCCCTGAATTCACATCCCTGAATTCACAGCCCTGAACTGACATCACTGAATTCACATCCCTGAATTCACATCCCTGAACTGACAGCCCTGAATTCACATCCCTGAATTCACAGCCCTGAACTGACAGCCCTGAACTCACATCCCTGAACTGACATCCCTGAATTCACATCCCTGAAGTGACAGCCCTGAATTTGCATCCCTGAATTCACATCCCTGAACTGACAGCCCTGAATTCACATCCCTGAACTGACACCCCTGAATTCGCATCCCTGAATCCACATCCCTGAATTCACATCCCTGAATCCAGCCCAGCAGATAAAACTGGAACAGCCCCTCTGAGGTGGGAGTACAACACCAGGAACAACGTGGGGATGAGGTGGGAGAGGGGCACGTGTCTGTTCTGGGGACTAACAGGGTGGCCTTTCCCAAAAAACCCCTCTGTGTCATCCCTGAGGGTTTGTACAGGGGATCTCAAAGTGAATTATCAGCAAGAGATAATTATCAATTGTAGTTATTATTCCTAAGACAGACCTGCTGCAGCACTCCTGGCTGTGCACCCAGGCTGCCCCACAGAGCACAGGGATTCGGGATTGACACAGGGATTCGGGATTGACACAGGGATTCGGGATTGACACAGGGATTCGGGATTCACAGAGGGATTCGGGATTCACAGAGGGATTCGGGATTGACACAGGGATTCGGGATTGACGAAGGGATTCGGGATTGACACAGGGATTCGGGATTCACAGAAGGATTCAGGATTGACACAGGGATTCGGGATTCCCACGGGGATTCGGGATTGACACAGGGATTCGGGATTCACAGAGAACAAACCAGACCTGCAGCACTGCACCCAGGCTGCCCCACAGAGCACAGGGATTCAGGATTCCCAAAGGGATTCAGGATTCCCAAAGGGATTCGGGACTCCCACAGGGATTCGGGACTCCCACAGGGATTCGGGACTCCCACGGGGGTTCGGGATTCCCACAGGGATTCGGGATGCACACAGGGTTCGGGATGCACACAGGGATTCGGGATGCACACAGGGTTCGGGATGCACACAGGGATTCGGGAATCACACAGGGATTCAGGATTCCCACAGGGATTCGGGATGCACACAGGGATTCGGGATGCACACAGGGGTTCAGGATTCCCAAAGGGATTCGGGACTCCCACGGGGGTTCGGGACTCCCACGGGGGTTCGGGATGCACACAGGGCTCGGGATGCACACAGGGCTCGGGATGCACACAGAACACAGCAGACCTGCAGCACTGCTCTGCACACCGAGCTGTCAGCTCTGGGCCTCAGTTCGTGTTTGAGCTCAAAGCCTGCAGCAGCAGCAGCTGCCTTTAGTCACAGAGCTGGTCCCAGTGTCACCACTTCCCATTGTCACACTGTCCCAATGCCACCACGTCACACTGTCACCACTGTCCCAATGCCACCATTTACCATTGTCACACTGTCCCAATGCCACCACTTCCCACTGTCACCACTGTCCCAATGCCACCATTTACCACTGCCCCAATGCCACCACTTCCCATTGTCACTACTGTCCCAATGTCACCATTTCTCATTGTCACGATAATCCCAATGTCACCATTTCCCATTGTCACCACTTCCCACTGTCACCACTGTCCCAATGCCACCACTTACCATTGTCACCATTGTCCCAATGCCACCATTTCCCATTGTCACACTGTCCCAATGTCACCATTTCCCATTGTCACACTGTCCCAATGTCACCACTGTCCTGAGGTCACCATTTCCCATCTGGCCAGTTCCTAGGGATGCAGTTGGAGAGCAGACAGGGCAGAGGGCAGATGTTGGGATACATAGGACAGACGTTGGGATATTGGGATTTTGGAATACACAGGACAGATTTTGGGACGTTGGGACACACAGGACAGGTGTTGGGATGTTGGGACACACAGGACAGATGTGATATTGGGACACACAGGACAGATGTTGGGATGTTGGGACACACAGGACAGGTGTTGGGACACACAGGACAGATGTTGGGACACTGGTTTGGGTCACACCTCTGAGAACATCCCAGCACTGGTGACAGCAGAGATCTTTTACAGACACCACAGGAATGGCACTCAATGTCCCAGCTGCTCTTGTTTGGTTTTTTGGGGTTTTTTTTTGTTTTGGTGGTTTTTTTAGTTTTGTTTGTTTTTTTTTTTTTTGGTTGTTTGTTTTTTTGGGTTTTTTTTTCTTTGTTTTTAAATTTTTGTGAAGGTTGGGACTGAAGTGTTAGAGATGGTATTTCATGTTTAGGTTTAGATGCTGATTATTTTATATTTATATTATAAGTTTTATAGTATTTTATCAATAAGTTATTCCCAGAATGACCAGGTTGGAAGAGAACTCAAAGATCATCAAGTCCAGCCCAGCCCCAAGAGCTCAGCTCAGCCCTGGCCCCCAGTGCCACATCCAGGCTTTGTTAAACACCCCCAGGGATGGGGACTGCACCAGTGGTTAAATAAAAGGGTTCACTATTTTTGTTATAAGGATTTTAAGGTTAAATTATTTAATTAAGAAATTATATTTAAATTATTTTTACTTTCAACTTAATAATTAATCACTTAAAGTTTGTAATGTGGGTTTTTTTGTCCAATTATAAAATACTATTTTAACTTATAAAGAAGGAAGAAGGTGAAAGATTAGTTTTTGTTTTAAAATTATTTTGTTATATATAATACTATATTTTAAAGTTTTTCACTTAGTGATATTATGCACTTTTAATCAAATTATACACTCAATTTTAGTGTTAATTAATTTTGGAAGCTTTTTCTACGCCTTCAGGTCAAATACAGCATTTTCTTGTGGGTCTGTGCCCTTCAGCACAGAAAATGTAGAATTCTCAGCATCCAGGACTCCAACACTCTTTGCCCTCCTCTCTTACTCCTCCAAACTGACCCACAGAAGCAGAAAAACTGAAAATCATAGAAAAAGCAAATCTGCATCTCAAGAATTCTGGTGTGTCTGACACTGCTGGGAGCAGCTGCAGGTGAGGACTGGGGGCTGCACAATTGGAATTTTTACAACATCATTTCAGCTTGTGCCACACTGGGGGCTGCACAATCTGAATTTTCATAACAACATCTCAGCCTGGGCCACACTGGGGGCTGCACAATCGGAATTTTCATAACAACATCTCAGCCTGTGCCACACTGGGGGCTGCACAATTGGAATTTTCATAACAACATCTCAGCCTGTGCTTTACAACATCACAACAACATCTCAGCCTGGGTCACACTGGGGGCTGCACAATTGGAATTTTTACAACATCACAACAACATCTCAGCCTGGGTCACACTGGGGGCTGCACAATTGGAATTTTTACAACATCATTTCAGCCTGTGCCACACTGGGGGCTGCACAATCTGAATTTTCATAACAACATCTCAGCTTGTGCCACAGTGTGGACTGCACAATTTGAATTTCCCTCTTTTCATAAATATGCCATGGGAATAAACAGTCCCAGGACCACCAGAGACAGAATAATACCCAATGATTCTTCTGCTTCTGATGAAGAATCAGATGCAAGCACATGAGAGCAGGATGAAGAAGAAAGCCTGACCCTCCCTGAACCCAAACACCCTCCAAAGGGAGACTGGGCAGAGCTCAGGAGAAAGGCAATAAGGGAAGAGAACTTGGATTTTGGCCCTGCCAGTCAGATATGGCAGAGGAAATCCCAAAACCAGACTGTGACAGAGGAATGATGCCATGCTGACTCTCAAAAGATAAATATCATCTATGCATATTAGGAGAAGTTTTATAGATTTACAGTTGCCTTTTACCCCTTGTGCCCAAATCAGAGGAACCAGACTGTGAGAAATGAGTAATACAATGGGGATTCTCACAATTAAAAGAGAAATGCCATATATTCATGCTAGAAGTTTTAAGATTTATCATTATGCTTTACCCTCTCTGCCCAAATTCCATGAACCAGACTGTGGCAGAAGAGCAATGCCATGCTGACTCTCGCAATTAAAAGACAAATATCATGTATTCATGCTAGTAGAAGTTTTATAGATTTATCATTAAGTTTTACCCCCTCTGCCCAAATTCCATGAACCAGACTGTGGCAGAAGAGCAATGCCATGCTGACTCTCACAATTAAAAGATAAATATCATGTATTCATGCTAGTAGAAGTTTTATAGATTTATCATTAAGTTTTACCCCCTCTGCCCAATCCCATGAACCAGACTGTGACAAAAGAGCAAGGCCATGGGTGACTCTCACAATTAAAATGTAAATATGTATGTATATTAGGAGAAGTTTTATAGATTTATAGTTATCTTTTACCCCCTCTGCCCAAATCCATGAACCAGACTGTGGCAGAAGAGCAATGCCATGCTGACTCTCACAATTAAAAGGTAAATATGTATGTATATTAGGAGAAGTTTTATAGATTTACAGTTATCTTTTACCCCCCTGCCCAAATCCCATGAACCAGACTGTGGCAGAAGAGCAATGCCATGGGTGACTCTCACAATTAAAATGTAAATATCATGTATTCATGCTAGTAGAAGTTTTATAGATTTACAGTTGCCTTTTACCCCTTGTGCCCAAATCAGAGGAACCAGACTGTGAGAAATGAGTAATACAATGGGGATTCTCACAATTAAAAGAGAAATGCCATATATTCATGCTAGAAGTTTTAAGATTTATCATTATGCTTTACCCTCTCTGCCCAAATTCCATGAACCAGACTGTGGCAGAAGAGCAATGCCATGCTGACTCTCGCAATTAAAAGACAAATATCATGTATTCATGCTAGTAGAAGTTTTATAGATTTATCATTAAGTTTTACCCCCTCTGCCCAAATTCCATGAACCAGACTGTGGCAGAAGAGCAATGCCATGCTGACTCTCACAATTAAAAGATAAATATCATGTATTCATGCTAGTAGAAGTTCTATAGATTTATCATTAAGTTTTACCCCCTCTGCCCAATCCCATGAACCAGACTGTGACAAAAGAGCAAGGCCATGGGTGACTCTCACAATTAAAATGTAAATATCATGTATACATGTTAGGAGAAGCTTTATAGATTTATAGTTATCTTTTACCCCCCTGTCCAAATCCATGAACCAGACTGACAGATGAGCAAGGCCATGCTGACTCTCACAATTAAAAGGCAAGTATCATGTTTTCATGCTAGGATAAGTTTTATAGATTTATAGTTATGTTTTACTCCCCTTGTGCTGTTATCAGGGGGTGGCCTGGCTTTGGGACATTTGGGAGGGTGGCATTGTCACTGTGGCAGCACCTGAACTCCAATCAGGATTTAAGGAGGTGAACTCCACCACTGGGCAGTGAAGGAGTCCATGGACAGAGCTTTGGGAGGGGCTAAAGGGTTAAAAGGGTTAAAAACCTCATTGTGTGGGTGAGCACATGGTGGGAAATCCTCTGCTCCCAGTGCCCGTTTTCCCTATTCAGTCTGCCGTTGTATTTTTGTATTTATAAGGTTATAATAAACATTTTAAATTTTTTTAAAGTGAGTAGCACTTCTCACAAGACAGCCCAAGCAAAAGCGTGGCTGAGCTCTGTGGTAAAACCCACACCTACAGCACAGTTATGGCTCTAAACAAGGAAATTGCTCCCTGTGAAGGAGGGGAGGGGCTGGGCTGGAATTGCCAGAGCAGCTGGGGCTGCCCCTGCATCCCTGGCAGTGCCCAAGGCCAGGCTGGATGGGGCTGGGGGCACCTGGGACAGTGGGAGGTGTCCCTGTCCCCGTGAGATCCCATTTCATGTCCTTTCCAACCCAAACTGCTCTGTGAAACACAGGGAATGTCTTTGGGCTCCTTCAGCAGCTCTGGATTTCTCTCCTGGAGCGTGGCAGTGGTGAAGAGCTGCCCACATCTCCAGCTGGGATCCTGCGGGAGAGGCACAGGGGGCACACCTGGGGGTTCCCCTCCTGGCACACCTCTCCCTGCTCCCCCGGGTCCTCACCCACCCTGCTCTGCACGGGAAAACAACATCCCAGGGCTGTTCCAGCTGCTCTGACACTCTGGGAAAGGTGGGCTGCCCTGCCAGGCCCAGAGCCAGCTGCTGAAGTGCTCTACTGCTAATTGGACTTGTAATTGCAATCAAAGCAGCCCCACCTCAGCCTGCCAGCCCCAAATGAGAAGTGGGCTTCACTGAGCTCCAGCAATCACCTGCAGCAACTCAGAGCCCTTCAAGAGGTTAAAATTCCCAGCAGGAGCAAAGGAACTTGGAAATTAGTGTTTCAAACAGCAGGCCAATAATGGGATTATTGTGACTGCAAGGAGGATTTTGTAGTCTGCTGGTTGGCTCCAGCCATCAGAGGGGATTACACTTCCCCCTCATCCCTCACAAGTTCTGTGTCCAC
Organism: Passer montanus; assembly: GCF_014805655.1. Classification (NCBI taxonomy): domain Eukaryota; kingdom Metazoa; phylum Chordata; class Aves; order Passeriformes; family Passeridae; genus Passer; species Passer montanus. The sequence goes on along the minus strand of NW_024366871.1, from coordinate 193,369 downwards.
ACAGGAACCATTTTTAAGCCTCCATTTGTCTGTTGGAGATGGCCTGGATGAGCTTAAAGCAGATTTCAGCTCACTACAACTCCTGCAGAAGTGCAGGTGGCAGAGGATGAAGCTGAGCTCACACCTGCAATCTGGGAAGTGACAGAATCCCAGGATCCCTGAGACTGGAAAATCCTTCCCACAGTCCCAGCTGTGCCCAGTGCCCACCTTGTCCCCAGCCCAGGGCACTCAGTGCCACATCCAGG